>NC_056726.1:1073645737-1073717237 GCF_019279795.1 Protopterus annectens | reverse complement strand
AAGAACTATCTTAGGGGACTTTTTATGAACAGAGGTTATCCACAGGAATTATTTAACAATATTCTTGAAGAAGTTATGATCAAAATAGTTGATGCTTTTGCCCCTATAATAGGTAAGATTATTATAGCCAAACCAGAAATGTACGTAAACAGGCTACCAATGTTTTTGGAACAGGTCTAGTTACCACCTTTGATGGACATTCTGCATTTATTAGAAAGATTTTTATGAGAGAATGGAATAATTTTTCTGCAATATCTGATTTAGATTATATTTTTGAAAATCAATTAACTTTTACATATAGAAAAGGAAAGACCATGAAGAATATGTTAGAAAATGGATTTAATGCTGACCTTAGTAATAAGACTAACAAACTAAAGAAGGGGCTGTTTAAGTGTGGTAGATGCAGTTATTGTGCATTTCTAACTTGTGGTGACTATCTCTACTTGCAAGCTAGGGGCAGAAAGCTCTTTTTGAATACCTTTGCAAATTGTGACACTAAAGGTATAATTTACATTGCCATCTGCAAAAAATGCAATGCATTCTATATAGGGAAAAGTGAAAGAAAGCTCAAACAGAGAATTTACGAGCATGTATATGACATTAGAGTCAAGAATGAAAAAAATGCATTATGTAAACATGCTTTGAAATGTGGTACCTTGGGATACCAGTTCTTTGTTTTGGAAGTAGTACCCACGAATCCCAGGGGAGGTATGTGGGAAACCCTTATAGAATACCGTGAATTATACTGGCAAGTGGTATTAGATGCAAGTAGGAATATGTGTCTTAATGACATGGTGTCTTTGGCACCGGTGTTGAAACTTAGAGCTGCTAAGCTTTAAATACAAACATATACACACACATTTTTCATTAACTGTTTGTTTTATGGTTATATTTTGGCCAATGAATACTACACTTAAGTATTGAATTTTGTTTACTCAGGTATTTTATATGATGGCTAAAATTTAGAAATTCATATACTTTCAGTGGATTTTGTTTTTAAATCAACCACCAGATGGCGTTAGATATTGTATTTATAGAAACCACCATTTAGATTTTATGCCTGACTTTATTTATTTGTTTAATGTATGTAATATTTTTAAAAAAAACTAAAAGGTTTTATTATATACACACATTTTAAAACAACTATTACACTACAAGCTTTAACGAAGTTATGGTCTATTTTACAGTCATGTCATTTGATTAATTATTGAGTGTTCCTTTAGGTGAAATGTTTTTAAACAGAAGTTTTTACAATTGATCTTGGTGCAATTTGATTGGTGCATTTGAACTTGTAAATGGGTGGGGATGTATAAATTCTTAGTGTTCTATTATGGTAGTTATAGCTGACAAAGTTGAAGACGAAAACGTTAAGTGGATTACGTTACTGTGTTCTTCGTATTTGTGTACCTACTGTGCACTTGCGTGCCATCAAATTGTGTGTTCTTCATGTTTGCCAACATTAAATTGGATTAATTTACTCCTGGACCTGGATTTATTTGTGTTCGGTGACTGTGGTGGCATTTCGAATGCTGACATACTAATAGTGATCCCACTAAACACAGGAAAGAAATTATAAGCTACAATACTATAGTCAAAGGTATGCTGACATACAAATATTGATCTGACTAAACAAAGGAATGAAATTAATAGCTACACTGCTTTAGTCAAAGGTATGCTGACATACTAATAGTGATCCCACTAAACACTGGAAAGAAATTAATAGCTACACTACTATAGTCAAAGGTATGCTGACATACTAATAGCGATCCCACTAAACACAGGAAAGTAATTATTAGTTACACGACTATAGTCAAAGGTATGCTGACATACTAATAGTGATCCCACTAAACACAGGATAGAAATTAAAGCTACACTACTACAGTCAAAGGCACAATGATATACTAATAGTGATACCACTAAACACAGGAAAGAAATTATAAGCTACAATACTATAGTCAAAGGTATGCTGACATACTAATAGTGATCCCACTAAACACAGGAATGAAATTAATTACTGAACTAGAATAGTCAGTCTTCAGAGTTTGCTAATCTCTGGGCTTTGGCTTGGTTCCTGTGCTATTCCATATCCTTATTTGGATAAAGGGAAGCTTCTTTGTTCACCAGTGGGAGTGGGGAGCACTGAGCAGCTTATTTGTCCCTAGAGCAGTGGTTCCAGCCAGAAACTTGTAGTCTGTTGGCCATTTTGGGTCAATTCCTAGCTCTTTTCAACCTCCTGCTATAATGCCCACTTTAGCGCGCTTTTGCATGATTTAGCGCGGAGTTGCCCATAGAGCACCATCGGGCAGCACCGGTTAAACAAGGTTAAACTATTTCTGGCTCCGTAAAGTCTGCTCTTCAATTTTTCCCTTAGAACTTCTCTACTTGCAATCTAAACAGTCTATTCTCTATCTCAAAAGCTCAGCACTTGCTCCTAAAGCATTTTTATATAGGTAAAGTACTTATATACTAAACAAAGTACTACATTAGCCTAGAATCCCCTTGAGTACCGATTTCCCTATAGGTCCCTTCTGACTCAGTTACACAGCAAACCTTTTCACTTTTTCTAGCATGTCGAAGGGTCAGTTGCTACCGTCCTCTCCTGTTCAGCTGGTGAATCTGGGCATCTTGAGGCAATGTTACAATTGCCTCATGTACACAGACAACTCCTTCTCCCACAAAACACAAATACATGTGAGAGATGCAACTATATAGCCAAACTGGAGGCTGAGCTCTCTCAACTCAGGACTGGCAAGACCAGACAGGAGGAGAAGGAAACCACGCACACCACAAACCCAGTTTCACATAGAACTATCACAACTGCAAAACAAACACATAAACACACAAATACATACTCGAGGCACTGATCAAAAATCTACCAAAACTAAAGAGGCCTCAAAGCAGACACCCAAGCAACTGCCACCTCAAGACATAAGACATGCAACACATAGTTCTCAAAGTCAGTGTGCTAAACAGTCACAGCCCTTAAGGCCAAACACAATGCCAGACACACTTGTTATAGGTGACTCCATAGTCAGACACACTGGCGTCCCACTCACCAGACTGAACAAGGAAAAGACCACAGTAAGCTGCCTATCAGGGGGGCTAGAATCCGCCACATAACAAAAGCACTCAGGTCACTCCACAGCAAGTACAAGTATGACTCAGTCATTGTCCATGCCGGTGTGAGCGACCTGAGACGTACCTCCCTGGACTACATGAAAGAGACATAGAGCTCTCAGATTATGTAGCTCAGGCGGTATGACCCTGACCCTGAGCAGTATCCTACCCTGACCAAGAATGATGCCACAATACAGAGACAAAATTATCAGCTTTAATAATTGGCTTAATTACTGGTGTCATTCTAAGGGGATCCAATGTCTGTCTGCCTGGGATGACATGCTTGACAAGCCACGCTGCTTACATGAGGGCGGCTTGCACCTGTCACCCTGGGCTTCTGGATATTGGCAAAGGCTCTTGCCACCCCATAGTGCCTTTTTAGGCAAGGCTCAAATGATAAACCTACAGCCTAGAAAACAAAAATGGAGAAAAACTAAGGGTAATACTGCTCAATGTCAGAAGTCTAAACCTCAAGATGCATGCCCTCGAAGCCCTCCTCAGTATGGAGAACATCGATATCTGTGCTGTGACTGAAACCTGGTTCAAGGCTCCTGAGAGCACCCCAGCACTATCAGATTATACCTCATATCATGCGTTCCAGCCCCAAAATCCAGACCGAACCACAAAAGGAGGGGGAGTATCCATATTCATAAAGGATACCCACACCTCCAGGTTAGTGGCAATGCACGAAGCATCGGAGACCATCCAGGTGCAATTAACCATAGGTAAAACTGCCCTACAGTTTGTAGCATGCTACAGACCACCTTCTCAAACTCAGGAAACCCACACAGCCTTCCTGAAGACACTGGAGAGTATGAATGTCTCTCCAAACACCATCATATTGGGTGACTTCAACTACCCAAACATAGAGTGGGAACATTACTCAAGCCCCAACACCCTAGCCCAAAGGTTCCTGGAGTTCATAAACTCAAATGCTATGGAACAACTAGTCACCATTCCCACAAGAGGAGAAAATATACTAGACCTGATCATCACAAATATGGGGACAAAATGCTCCACATCGGAAGTATATCTCTCATTGGTGAGATAAGACCATAAATTAATCTCATTGGAGATCCACATCCCGCCCCCACCCCCAGCAAAAAAGACCACAGTGAAGAACTTCTCAAAAGCAAACTTCACACTTCTTAAGACTGGAGTGGCATCCTTCAAGGCCCCAGAGCCAGTGGAAACCACAACCCACGCTGCTGAAACCCTTACAAATGACTTCTACGAGCACCTCCAGGAATGTATGGATCAAGCAATCCCTAATAAAATCAAGACCCTTTCCACCAAAGGCAGGCGCCTGGTCTGGTGGACCCCAGCCATAAACAAACTCTACAACAAGAGGAGAAAGCTACTACATGACAGAGCAAAATCCCTAAAAGGGAAGGCATCTCTGATCAATACTAGCAAAAACTACGATCACTCATAAAATCATCCAAGGCCAACTTTGAGAGAAAAATCGCTAATGACACAAAAGACAATCATAAGGCCTTCTTTAGCTATGTTAAAACCTGGGTGGAAACTCCCAGATATGCTCAGAATTAGTCAAAATTATAAAAAATCACTGAACCCACAGACATTGCCAACATACTGGCAGACAGGTTCAGTGTAAATTTCTCCCTCCCTCCCCCAAAAGGAGAAATATCTATCCCACCAGTGTCTAGCCTCCCAAACATCTCAGATGCCCAGGTGAGCTGCTCTCTCTAAAGCAAAAAACACAGCATCAATGGGACCGGACGGTATCCCTGGCTGTGTGGTACACGAACTCACTGAGGAACTAAACCCACACATAGGGCTGCTGTTTAATCTTAGCCGCATTACAGGATCACTCCAAAGAATGGCGTGACAACTGTGGTCCCACTCCACAAAGGCGGTGCTTCTAGGACCCTGGAAATTACCCCATAAGCTTGAGGAACCTTGTCTGCAAGGCGATGGAGAGGATCATAATGGAACTGATAAATCAAGACAGTGGGGAGCTACAGACACTGGATCCTACCAATTTGGCTTTGTCAAGGGCAGATCCTGCCTCTTGAACTTGGTCGACCTTTTGAAACAGTCACTAAGGCCATTGATGAGGTAAGGCAGTTCACACAGCCTACCTTGACCTAGAAAAAGCGCTCGACACAATACCCCACTCGGGCATCATAGAAAAGCTCATCAGCTTAGATGTAAACCCATTTGTCACAAGATGGGTTGCAAACTGGCTCAAGGACAGAACACACAGGGTTAGAGTTGCTGGTGCCATGTCAGACTCTAAGCCGGTCACAAGCGGTGTCCCACAGGGCTCAGTCCTGGGCCCCCTCTTGTTCAGCATTTATTTTTCTGAAGTGCAGGCAAACATAGGGGGATTGTGGCTGACAAAATTTGCAGATGATTGCAAAATGGGCACCATAATTGACACTCCATCAGACACAGACATCCTCCAGAGAGATCTCATAGAAATGGATAACTGGTGCCAGAGCCATGGCCTTAAGCTAAATGCCAAAAAATGTATAGTCATACCCTCTGGGAAAAACAAGGTAACCCCTAATTACCACATAGGTGGTAATCCATTAAACACGGAAGAAGTTATCAGGGACCTGGGGACCCAAGTTGACAGTAACCTCTCTTTTGACACTCACATTGCCAAAGTGGTTAGGAAGACCTTTTACATTGCCCACCTGATCATGAAGAGATTCACATCCAGATCAGGAGAGGTCATTGTACCCCTGTACTCTTCACTTATCAGACCAATGATTGAGTACAACGCCCATTCGAATGTACCTTACCCGACACCTGCAGCAGTTGGAAAGACCCCAAAAGTTCCTCACCAAAAGGAAAAAGGGGCTCAAACATATGTCATACGATGCCCGACTGAAGAAACTCCAGCTCTATTCAGTCGCATACCGTCTGCTCAGAGGTGATCTGTGCCTGACATACAAGGCCATGTCCAATCCGGAATTAATGGACATGCTCCACCTCAAAAAATCCAAATCCACCAGAGCCACGAGAGCAAGAGACTTAAACCTCAACACGGATATAAATAGGACGTGCTGGAGGGACAGATTCATCACCCAGAGACTCCCTACCCTATGGAACAGAATCCCAGTCCATGTGAGGCAGAGCCCCTCACTGACTCTGTTCAAGAGAAATCTTGACGAGTGGATGGGAGATCGTAGGTTTACCCCGGGAATCATCTCTGTGTCACTGCTGGACAGAGGCACAGCAAACTAACGGGTATAGTATTTTCATCCTAAGGGGTGGTGAAAGCCACACACACTCTGGCTAGGCTTATAAATACCCTAGAGCAGATAGCCTAGTATGAACCTATGAACCTATGAACCTATAATAGCTACAACACTATAGTCAAAGGTACGCTGACATACTAATAGTGATCTCACTAAATACAGGAAAGAAATTAATAGCTACACTACTACAGTCATAGGTATGCTGACATACTAATAGCAATCCCACTAAACACAGGAAAGGAATTAATAGCTACACCACTATAGTCGAAGGTACGCTGAGTACTAATAGTGATCCCACTAAACACAGGAAAGAAATTAATAGCTACAATACTATAGTCAAAGGTACACTGAGTACTAATAGTGATCCCACTAAACACAGGAAAGAAACTAATAGCTACACTACTATAGTCAAAGGTACGCTGAGTACTAATAGTGATCCCACTAAACACAGGAAAGAAATTAATAGTTACACAACTATAGTCAAAGGTATGCTGACGTACAAATAATGATCGCACTAAACACAGGAAAGACATGAAAAGCTACACTACTATAGTATAAGGTATGCTGACATACTAATAGTGATCCCACCAAACACAGAAAATAAATTAATAGCTACACTGCTATAGTCAAATGTATGCTGACATACTAATAGCGATCCAACTAAACACAGGAAAGAAATTAATAGTTACGCTGATATAGTCAAATGTATGCTGACATACTAATAGTGATCCCACTAAACAAAGGAAAGAAATTAATAGCTACACTACTATAGTCAAAGGTATGCTGACATACAAATAGTGATCGCACAAAACACAGGAAAGACATGAATAGCTACACTACTATAGTCTAAGGTATGCTGACATACTAATAGTGATCCACTAAACACAGGAAATAAATTAATAGCTACACTGCTATAATCAAACATATGCTGACATACTAATAGTGATCCAACTAAACATAGGAAAAAATGAATATCTACCCTACTATATTCAAATGTATGCAGACATACTAATAGTGATCCCAATAAACACAGGAAAGAAATTAATAGCTACACTACTATAGTCAAAGGTATGCTGACATACTAAAAGCAATCCCACTAAACACAGGAAAGAAGTCAATAGCTACACTGCTATAATCAAATGTACGCTGACATACTAATAGTGATCCCACTAAACACAGGAAAGAAATTAATAGCTACACTGCTATAATCAAAGGTATGCTGACATACTAATAGCGATCCCACTAAACACAGGAAAGAAATTAATAGCTACACTACTATAGTCAAATGTATGCTGACATAGTAATAGTGATCCCACTAAACACAGGAAACAAATTAATAGTGGCACTACCATATTCAAAAGTATGCTGACATACTAATAGTAATCCCAATAAGCACAGGAAAGAAATTAATAACTACACTACTATAGTCAAAGGTACGATGACATACTAATAGCAATCTCACTAAACGCAGGAAAGAAATTAATAGCTACACTACTATAGTCAAAGGTATGCTGACATACAAATAGTGATCCCACTAAACACAGGAAAGTAATTAATAGCTACACTACTATAGTCAAAGGTATGCTGACATACTAATAGTGATCCCACTAAACACAGGAAAGAAATTAAAAGCTACACTACTATAGTCAAAGGTATGCTGACATACTAATAGTGATCCCACTAAATACAGGAAAGAAATTAATAGCTACACTACTATAGTCAAATGTATGCTGACAGACTAATAGTGATCCCACTAAATGCAATAAAGAAATGAATAGATACACTACTATAGTCAAAGGTATGCTGATATACTAATATCGATCCCACTAAACACAGTAAATAAATTAATAGATACTCTACTATAGCCAAAGGTATTCTTACATACTAATAGTGATCCCACTAAACACAGGAAAGAAATTTATAGCTACACTACTATAGTCAAAGGTACGCTGACATATTAATAGTGATGCCGTTAAACACAGGAAAGAAATTGATAACTACACTACTATAGTAAAAGGTATGCTGACATACTAATCGTTATCCCACTAAACACAGGAAAGAAATTAATAGCTACACTACTATACTCAAAAGTACGCTGACATACTAATAGCGATCCCACTAAACACAGGAAAGAAATTAATATCTATACTGCTATAGTCAAAGGTATGCTGACATATTGATAGCAATCCCACTAAACATAAAAAAGAAATTAATAGGCACACTGCTATAGTCAAATGTATGCTAACATACTAAGAGCGATCCCACTAAACACAGGAAAGTAGTTAATAGCTACACTACTATAGTCAAATGCACGCTAACATACTAATAGTGATCCCACTAAACATAGGAAAGTAATTAATGGCTACACTACTATAGTCAAAGGTATGCTGACATACTAATAGTGATCCCACTAAACAAAGGAAAGAAATTAATAGCTACACTACTATAGTCAAAGGTATGCTGATATATTAATAGTGATCCCGTTAAACACAGGAAAGAATTTGATAGCTACACTACTATAGTAAAAGGTATGCTGACATACTAATAGTTATACCACTAAACACAGGAAAGAAATTAATAGCTACACTACTATACTGAAAGGTACGCTGACATACTAATAGCGATCCCACTAAACATAGGAAAGAAATTAATATCTATACTGCTATAGTCAAAGGTATGCTGACATATTGATAGCAATCCCACTAAACACAAGAAAGAAATTAATAGGTACACTGCTATAGTCAAACGTACGCTAACATACTAATAGCGATCCCACTAAACACAGGAAAGTAGTTAATAGCTACACTACTATAGACAAATGCATGCTGACATACTAATAGTGATCCCACTAAACACAAGAAAGTAATTAATAGCTACACTACTATAGTCAAAGGTATGCTGACATACTAATAGTGATCCCACTAAACACAGGAAAGATATTAATAGCAACACGGCTATAGTCAAAGGTATGCTGACATACTAATAGTGATCCCACTAAACACAGGAAAGAAATTAATAGCTACACTGCTATAGTCAAAGGTATGCTGACATACTAATAGTGATCCCACTAAACACAGGAAAGAAATTAATAGCTACACTAGTATAGTCAAAGGTATGCTGACATACTAATAGTGATCCCACTAAACACAGGAAAGAAATTAATAGCTACACTACTATAGTCAAAGGTATGCTGACATACTAATAGTGATCCCACTAAACACAGGAAAGAAATTAATAGCTACACTACTATAGTCAAAGGTATGCTGACATACTAATAGTGATCCCACTAAACACAGGAAAGAAATTAATAGCTACACTACTATAGTCAAAGGTATGCTGACATACTAATAGTGATCCCACTAAACACAGGAAAGAAATTAATAGCTACACTACTATAGTCAAAGGTATGCTGACATACTAATAGTGATCCCACTAAACACAGGAAAGAAATTAATAGCTACACTACTATAGTCAAAGGTATGCTGACATACTAATAGTGATCCCACTAAACACAGGAAAGTAATTAATAGCTACACTACTATAGTCAAAGGTATGCTGACATACTAATAGTGATCCCACTAAACACAGGAAAGAAATTAATAGCTACACTACTATAGTCAAAGGTATGCTGACATACTAATAGTGATCCCACTAAACACAGGAAAGAAATTAATAGCTACACTACTATAGTCAAAGGTATGCTGACATACTAATAGTGATCCCACTAAACACAGGAAAGAAATTAATAGCTACACTACTATAGTCAAAGGTATGCTGACATACTAATAGTGATCCCACTAAACACAGGAAAGAAATTAATAGCTACACTACTATAGTCAAAGGTATGCTGACATACTAATAGTGATCCCACTAAACACAGGAAAGAAATTAATAGCTACACTACTATAGTCAAAGGTATGCTGACATACTAATAGTGATCCCACTAAACACAGGAAAGAAATTAATAGCTACACTACTATAGTCAAAGGTATGCTGACATACTAATAGTGATCCCACTAAACACAGGAAAGAAATTAATAGCTACACTACTATAGTCAAAGGTATGCTGACATACTAATAGTGATCCCACTAAACACAGGAAAGAAATTAATAGCTACACTACTATAGTCAAAGGTATGCTGACATACTAATAGTGATCCCACTAAACACAGGAAAGAAATTAATAGCTACACTACTATAGTCAAAGGTATGCTGACATACTAATAGTGATCCCACTAAACACAGGAAAGAAATTAATAGCTACACTACTATAGTCAAAGGTATGCTGACATACTAATAGTGATCCCACTAAACACAGGAAAGAAATTAATAGCTACACTACTATAGTCAAAGGTATGCTGACATACTAATAGTGATCCCACTAAACACAGGAAAGAAATTAATAGCTACACTACTATAGTCAAAGGTATGCTGACATACTAATAGTGATCCCACTAAACACAGGAAAGAAATTAATAGCTACACTACTATAGTCAAAGGTATGCTGACATACTAATAGTGATCCCACTAAACACAGGAAAGAAATTAATAGCTACACTACTATAGTCAAAGGTATGCTGACATACTAATAGTGATCCCACTAAACACAGGAAAGAAATTAATAGCTACACTACTATAGTCAAAGGTATGCTGACATACTAATAGTGATCCCACTAAACACAGGAAAGAAATTAATAGCTACACTACTATAGTCAAAGGTATGCTGACATACTAATAGTGATCCCACTAAACACAGGAAAGAAATTAATAGCTACACTACTATAGTCAAAGGTATGCTGACATACTAATAGTGATCCCACTAAACACAGGAAAGAAATTAATAGCTACACTACTATAGTCAAAGGTATGCTGACATACTAATAGTGATCCACTAAACACAGGAAAGAAATTAATAGCTACACTACTATAGTCAAAGGTATGCTGACATACTAATAGTGATCCCACTAAACACAGGAAAGAAATTAATAGCTACACTACTATAGTCAAAGGTATGCTGACATACTAATAGTGATCCCACTAAACACAGGAAAGAAATTAATAGCTACACTACTATAGTCAAAGGTATGCTGACATACTAATAGTGATCCCACTAAACACAGGAAAGAAATTAATAGCTACACTACTATAGTCAAAGGTATGCTGACATACTAATAGTGATCCCACTAAACACAGGAAAGAAATTAATAGCTACACTACTATAGTCAAAGGTATGCTGACATACTAATAGTGATCCCACTAAACACAGGAAAGAAATTAATAGCTACACTACTATAGTCAAAGGTATGCTGACATACTAATAGTGATCCCACTAAACACAGGAAAGAAATTAATAGCTACACTACTATAGTCAAAGGTATGCTGACATACTAATAGTGATCCCACTAAACACAGGAAAGAAATTAATAGCTACACTACTATAGTCAAAGGTATGCTGACATACTAATAGTGATCCCACTAAACACAGGAAAGAAATTAATAGCTACACTACTATAGTCAAAGGTATGCTGACATACTAATAGTGATCCCACTAAACACAGGAAAGAAATTAATAGCTACACTACTATAGTCAAAGGTATGCTGACATACTAATAGTGATCCCACTAAACACAGGAAAGAAATTAATAGCTACACTACTATAGTCAAAGGTATGCTGACATACTAATAGTGATCCCACTAAACACAGGAAAGAAATTAATAGCTACACTACTATAGTCAAAGGTATGCTGACATACTAATAGTGATCCCACTAAACACAGGAAAGAAATTAATAGCTACACTACTATAGTCAAAGGTATGCTGACATACTAATAGTGATCCCACTAAACACAGGAAAGAAATTAATAGCTACACTACTATAGTCAAAGGTATGCTGACATACTAATAGTGATCCCACTAAACACAGGAAAGAAATTAATAGCTACACTACTATAGTCAAAGGTATGCTGACATACTAATAGTGATCCCACTAAACACAGGAAAGAAATTAATAGCTACACTACTATAGTCAAAGGTATGCTGACATACTAATAGTGATCCCACTAAACACAGGAAAGAAATTAATAGCTACACTACTATAGTCAAAGGTATGCTGACATACTAATAGTGATCCCACTAAACACAGGAAAGAAATTAATAGCTACACTACTATAGTCAAAGGTATGCTGACATACTAATAGTGATCCCACTAAACACAGGAAAGAAATTAATAGCTACACTACTATAGTCAAAGGTATGCTGACATACTAATAGTGATCCCACTAAACACAGGAAAGAAATTAATAGCTACACTACTATAGTCAAAGGTATGCTGACATACTAATAGTGATCCCACTAAACACAGGAAAGAAATTAATAGCTACACTACTATAGTCAAAGGTATGCTGACATACTAATAGTGATCCCACTAAACACAGGAAAGAAATTAATAGCTACACTACTATAGTCAAAGGTATGCTGACATACTAATAGTGATCCCACTAAACACAGGAAAGAAATTAATAGCTACACTACTATAGTCAAAGGTATGCTGACATACTAATAGTGATCCCACTAAACACAGGAAAGAAATTAATAGCTACACTACTATAGTCAAAGGTATGCTGACATACTAATAGTGATCCCACTAAACACAGGAAAGAAATTAATAGCTACACTGCTATAGTCAAAGGTATGCTGACATACTAATAGTGATCCCACTAAACACAGGAAAGAAATTAATAGCTACACTACTATAGTCAAAGGTATGCTGACATACTAATAGTGATCCCACTAAACACAGGAAAGAAATTAATAGCTACACTACTATAGTCAAAGGTATGCTGACATACTAATAGTGATCCCACTAAACACAGGAAAGAAATTAATAGCTACACTACTATAGTCAAAGGTATGCTGACATACTAATAGTGATCCCACTAAACACAGGAAAGAAATTAATAGCTACACTACTATAGTCAAAGGTATGCTGACATACTAATAGTGATCCCACTAAACACAGGAAAGAAATTAATAGCTACACTACTATAGTCAAAGGTATGCTGACATACTAATAGTGATCCCACTAAACACAGGAAAGAAATTAATAGCTACACTACTATAGTCAAAGGTATGCTGACATACTAATAGTGATCCCACTAAACACAGGAAAGAAATTAATAGCTACACTACTATAGTCAAAGGTATGCTGACATACTAATAGTGATCCCACTAAACACAGGAAAGAAATTAATAGCTACACTACTATAGTCAAAGGTATGCTGACATACTAATAGTGATCCCACTAAACACAGGAAAGAAATTAATAGCTACACTACTATAGTCAAAGGTATGCTGACATACTAATAGTGATCCCACTAAACACAGGAAAGAAATTAATAGCTACACTACTATAGTCAAAGGTATGCTGACATACTAATAGTGATCCCACTAAACACAGGAAAGAAATTAATAGCTACACTACTATAGTCAAAGGTATGCTGACATACTAATAGTGATCCCACTAAACACAGGAAAGAAATTAATAGCTACACTACTATAGTCAAAGGTATGCTGACATACTAATAGTGATCCCACTAAACACAGGAAAGAAATTAATAGCTACACTACTATAGTCAAAGGTATGCTGACATACTAATAGTGATCCCACTAAACACAGGAAAGAAATTAATAGCTACACTACTATAGTCAAAGGTATGCTGACATACTAATAGTGATCCCACTAAACACAGGAAAGAAATTAATAGCTACACTACTATAGTCAAAGGTATGCTGACATACTAATAGTGATCCCACTAAACACAGGAAAGAAATTAATAGCTACACTACTATAGTCAAAGGTATGCTGACATACTAATAGTGATCCCACTAAACACAGGAAAGAAATTAATAGCTACACTACTATAGTCAAAGGTATGCTGACATACTAATAGTGATCCCACTAAACACAGGAAAGAAATTAATAGCTACACTACTATAGTCAAAGGTATGCTGACATACTAATAGTGATCCCACTAAACACAGGAAAGAAATTAATAGCTACACTACTATAGTCAAAGGTATGCTGACATACTAATAGTGATCCCACTAAACACAGGAAAGAAATTAATAGCTACACTACTATAGTCAAAGGTATGCTGACATACTAATAGTGATCCCACTAAACACAGGAAAGAAATTAATAGCTACACTACTATAGTCAAAGGTATGCTGACATACTAATAGTGATCCCACTAAACACAGGAAAGAAATTAATAGCTACACTACTATAGTCAAAGGTATGCTGACATACTAATAGTGATCCCACTAAACACAGGAAAGAAATTAATAGCTACACTACTATAGTCAAAGGTATGCTGACATACTAATAGTGATCCCACTAAACACAGGAAAGAAATTAATAGCTACACTACTATAGTCAAAGGTATGCTGACATACTAATAGTGATCCCACTAAACACAGGAAAGAAATTAATAGCTACACTACTATAGTCAAAGGTATGCTGACATACTAATAGTGATCCCACTAAACACAGGAAAGAAATTAATAGCTACACTACTATAGTCAAAGGTATGCTGACATACTAATAGTGATCCCACTAAACACAGGAAAGTAATTAATAGCTACACTACTATAGTCAAAGGTATGCTGACATACTAATAGTGATCCCACTAAACACAGGAAAGAAATTAATAGCTACACTACTATAGTCAAAGGTATGCTGACATACTAATAGTGATCCCACTAAACACAGGAAAGAAATTAATAGCTACACTACTATAGTCAAAGGTATGCTGACATACTAATAGTGATCCCACTAAACACAGGAAAGAAATTAATAGCTACACTACTATAGTCAAAGGTATGCTGACATACTAATAGTGATCCCACTAAACACAGGAAAGAAATTAATAGCTACACTACTATAGTCAAAGGTATGCTGACATACTAATAGTGATCCCACTAAACACAGGAAAGAAATTAATAGCTACACTACTATAGTCAAAGGTATGCTGACATACTAATAGTGATCCCACTAAACACAGGAAAGAAATTAATAGCTACACTACTATAGTCAAAGGTATGCTGACATACTAATAGTGATCCCACTAAACACAGGAAAGAAATTAATAGCTACACTACTATAGTCAAAGGTATGCTGACATACTAATAGTGATCCCACTAAACACAGGAAAGAAATTAATAGCTACACTACTATAGTCAAAGGTATGCTGACATACTAATAGTGATCCCACTAAACACAGGAAAGAAATTAATAGCTACACTACTATAGTCAAAGGTATGCTGACATACTAATAGTGATCCCACTAAACACAGGAAAGAAATTAATAGCTACACTACTATAGTCAAAGGTATGCTGACATACTAATAGTGATCCCACTAAACACAGGAAAGAAATTAATAGCTACACTACTATAGTCAAAGGTATGCTGACATACTAATAGTGATCCCACTAAACACAGGAAAGAAATTAATAGCTACACTACTATAGTCAAAGGTATGCTGACATACTAATAGTGATCCCACTAAACACAGGAAAGAAATTAATAGCTACACTACTATAGTCAAAGGTATGCTGACATACTAATAGTGATCCCACTAAACACAGGAAAGAAATTAATAGCTACACTACTATAGTCAAAGGTATGCTGACATACTAATAGTGATCCCACTAAACACAGGAAAGAAATTAATAGCTACACGACTATAGTCAAAGGTATGCTGACATACTAATAGTGATCCCACTAAACACAGGAAAGAAATTAATAGCTACACTACTATAGTCAAAGGTATGCTGACATACTAATAGTGATCCCACTAAACACAGGAAAGAAATTAATAGCTACACTACTATAGTCAAAGGTATGCTGACATACTAATAGTGATCCCACTAAACACAGGAAAGAAATTAATAGCTACACTACTATAGTCAAAGGTATGCTGACATACTAATAGTGATCCCACTAAACACAGGAAAGAAATTAATAGCTACACTACTATAGTCAAAGGTATGCTGACATACTAATAGTGATCCCACTAAACACAGGAAAGAAATTAATAGCTACACTACTATAGTCAAAGGTATGCTGACATACTAATAGTGATCCCACTAAACACAGGAAAGAAATTAATAGCTACACTACTATAGTCAAAGGTATGCTGACATACTAATAGTGATCCCACTAAACACAGGAAAGAAATTAATAGCTACACTACTATAGTCAAAGGTATGCTGACATACTAATAGTGATCCCACTAAACACAGGAAAGAAATTAATAGCTACACTACTATAGTCAAAGGTATGCTGACATACTAATAGTGATCCCACTAAACACAGGAAAGAAATTAATAGCTACACTACTATAGTCAAAGGTATGCTGACATACTAATAGTGATCCCACTAAACACAGGAAAGAAATTAATAGCTACACTACTATAGTCAAAGGTATGCTGACATACTAATAGTGATCCCACTAAACACAGGAAAGAAATTAATAGCTACACTACTATAGTCAAAGGTATGCTGACATACTAATAGTGATCCCACTAAACACAGGAAAGAAATTAATAGCTACACTACTATAGTCAAAGGTATGCTGACATACTAATAGTGATCCCACTAAACACAGGAAAGAAATTAATAGCTACACTACTATAGTCAAAGGTATGCTGACATACTAATAGTGATCCCACTAAACACAGGAAAGAAATTAATAGCTACACTACTATAGTCAAAGGTATGCTGACATACTAATAGTGATCCCACTAAACACAGGAAAGAAATTAATAGCTACACTACTATAGTCAAAGGTATGCTGACATACTAATAGTGATCCCACTAAACACAGGAAAGAAATTAATAGCTACACTACTATAGTCAAAGGTATGCTGACATACTAATAGTGATCCCACTAAACACAGGAAAGAAATTAATAGCTACACTACTATAGTCAAAGGTATGCTGACATACTAATAGTGATCTCACTAAACACAGGAAAGAAATTAATAGCTACACGACTATAGTCAAAGGTATGCTGACATACTAATAGTGATCCCACTAAACACAGGAAAGAAATTAATAGCTACACTACTATAGTCAAAGGTATGCTGACATACTAATAGTGATCCCACTAAACACAGGAAAGAAATTAATAGCTACACTACTATAGTCAAAGGTATGCTGACATACTAATAGTGATCCCACTAAACACAGGAAAGAAATTAATAGCTACACTACTATAGTCAAAGGTATGCTGACATACTAATAGTGATCCCACTAAACACAGGAAAGAAATTAATAGCTACACTACTATAGTCAAAGGTATGCTGACATACTAATAGTGATCCCACTAAACACAGGAAAGAAATTAATAGCTACACTACTATAGTCAAAGGTATGCTGACATACTAATAGTGATCCCACTAAACACAGGAAAGAAATTAATAGCTACACTACTATAGTCAAAGGTATGCTGACATACTAATAGTGATCCCACTAAACACAGGAAAGAAATTATTAGCTACAAGACTATAGTCAAAGGTATGCTGACATACTAATAGTGATCCCACTAAACACAGGAAAGAAATTAATAGCTACACTACTATAGTCAAAGGTATGCTGACATACTAATAGTGATCCCACTAAACACAGGAAAGAAATTAATAGCTACACTACTATAGTCAAAGGTATGCTGACATACTAATAGTGATCCCACTAAACACAGGAAAGAAATTAATAGCTACACTACTATAGTCAAAGGTATGCTGACATACTAATAGTGATCCCACTAAACACAGGAAAGAAATTAATAGCTACACTACTATAGTCAAAGGTATGCTGACATACTAATAGTGAACCAACTAAACACAGGAAAGAAATTAATAGCTACACTACTATAGTCAAAGGTATGCTGACATACTAATAGTGATCCCACTAAACACAGGAAAGAAATTAATAGCTACACTACTATAGTCAAAGGTATGCTGACATACTAATAGTGATCCCACTAAACACAGGAAAGAAATTAATAGCTACAATACTATAGTCAAAGGTATGCTGACATACTAATAGTGATCCCACTAAACACAGGAAAGAAATTAATAGCTACACTACTATAGTCAAAGGTATGCTGACATACTAATAGTGATCCCACTAAACACAGGAAAGAAATTAATAGCTACACTACTATAGTCAAAGGTATGCTGACATACTAATAGTGATCCCACTAAACACAGGAAAGAAATTAATAGCTACACTACTATAGTCAAAGGTATGCTGACATACTAATAGTGATCCCACTAAACACAGGAAAGAAATTAATAGCTACACTACTATAGTCAAAGGTATGCTGACATACTAATAGTGATCCCACTAAACACAGGAAAGAAATTAATAGCTACACTACTATAGCCAAAGGTATGCTGACATACTAATAGTGATCCCACTAAACACAGGAAAGAAATTAATAGCTACACTACTATAGTCAAAGGTATGCTGACATACTAATAGTGATCCCACTAAACACAGGAAAGAAATTAATAGCTACACTACTATAGTCAAAGGTATGCTGACATACTAATAGTGATCCCACTAAACACAGGAAAGAAATTAATAGCTACACTACTATATTCAAAGGTATGCTGACATACTAATAGTGATCCCACTAAACACAGGAAAGAAATTAATAGCTACACTACTATAGTCAAAGGTATGCTGACATACTAATAGTGATCCCACTAAACACAGGAAAGAAATTAATAGCTACACTACTATAGTCAAAGGTATGCTGACATACTAATAGTGATCCCACTAAACACAGGAAAGAAATTAATAGCTACACTACTATAGTCAAAGGTATGCTGACATACTAATAGTGATCCCACTAAACACAGGAAAGAAATTAATAGCTACACTACTATAGTCAAAGGTATGCTGACATACTAATAGTGATCCCACTAAACACAGGAAAGAAATTAATAGCTACACTACTATAGTCAAAGGTATGCTGACATACTAATAGTGATCCCACTAAACACAGGAAAGAAATTAATAGCTACACTACTATAGTCAAAGGTATGCTGACATACTAATAGTGATCCCACTAAACACAGGAAAGAAATTAATAGCTACACTACTATAGTCAAAGGTATGCTGACATACTAATAGTGATCCCACTAAACACAGGAAAGAAATTAATAGCTACACTACTATAGTCAAAGGTATGCTGACATACTAATAGTGATCCCACTAAACACAGGAAAGAAATTAATAGCTACACTACTATAGTCAAAGGTATGCTGACATACTAATAGTGATCCCACTAAACACAGGAAAGAAATTAATAGCTACACTACTATAGTCAAAGGTACGCTGACATACTAATAGTGATCCCACTAAACACAGGAAAGAAATTAATAGCTACACTACTATAGTCAAAGGTATGCTGACATACTAATAGTGATCCCACTAAACACAGGAAAGAAATTAATAGCTACACTACTATAGTCAAAGGTATGCTGACATACTAATAGTGATCCCACTAAACACAGGAAAGAAATTAATAGCTACACTACTATAGTCAAAGGTATGCTGACATACTAATAGTGATCCCACTAAACACAGGAAAGAAATTAATAGCTACACTACTATAGTCAAAGGTATGCTGACATACTAATAGTGATCCCACTAAACACAGGAAAGAAATTAATAGCTACATAATTATAGTCAAAGGTATGCTTACATACTATTAGTGATCCCACTAAACACAGGAAAGAAATTAATAGCTACACTACTATAGTCAAAGGTATGCTGACATACTAATAGTGATCCCACTAAACACAGGAAAGAAATTAATAGATATACTATTATAGTCAAAGGTATGCTGACATACTAATAGTGATCCCACTAAACACAGGAAAGAAATTAATAGCTACACTACTATAGTCAAAAGTCTGCTGACATACTAATAGCGATCCCACTAAACACAGGAAAGAAATTAATAGCTACAGCACTATAGTCAAAGGTATGCTGACATACTAATAGTGATCCCACTAAACACAGGAAAGAAATTAATAGCTACACTACTATAGTCAAAGGTATGCTGACATACTAATAGTGATCCCACTAAACACAGGAAAGAAATTAATAGCTACACTACTATAGTCAAAGGTATGCTGACATACTAATAGTGATCCCACTAAACACAGGAAAGAAATTAATAGCTACACTACTATAGTCAAAGGTATGCTGACATACTAATAGTGATCCCACTAAACACAGGAAAGAAATTAATAGCTACACTACTATAGTCAAAGGTATGCTGACATACTAATAGTGATCCCACTAAACACAGGAAAGAAATTAATAGCTACACTACTATAGTCAAAGGTATGCTGACATACTAATAGTGATCCCACTAAACACAGGAAAGAAATTAATAGCTACACTACTATAGTCAAAGGTATGCTGACATACTAATAGTGATCCCACTAAACACAGGAAAGAAATTAATAGCTACACTACTATAGTCAAAGGTATGCTGACATACTAATAGTGATCCCACTAAACACAGGAAAGAAATTAATAGCTACACTACTATAGTCAAAGGTATGCTGACATACTAATAGTGATCCCACTAAACACAGGAAAGAAATTAATAGCTACACTACTATAGTCAAAGGTATGCTGACATACTAATAGTGATCCCACTAAACACAGGAAAGAAATTAATAGCTACACTACTATAGTCAAAGGTATGCTGACATACTAATAGTGATCCCACTAAACACAGGAAAGAAATTAATAGCTACACTACTATAGTCAAAGGTATGCTGACATACTAATAGTGATCCCACTAAACACAGGAAAGAAATTAATAGCTACACTACTATAGTCAAAGGTATGCTGACATACTAATAGTGATCCCACTAAACACAGGAAAGAAATTAATAGCTACACTACTATAGTCAAAGGTATGCTGACATACTAATAGTGATCCCACTAAACACAGGAAAGAAATTAATAGCTACACTACTATAGTCAAAGGTATGCTGACATACTAATAGTGATCCCACTAAACACAGGAAAGTAATTAATAGCTACACTACTATAGTCAAAGGTATGCTGACATACTAATAGTGATCCCACTAAACACAGGAAAGAAATTAATAGCTACACTACTATAGTCAAAGGTATGCTGACATACTAATAGTGATCCCACTAAACACAGGAAAGAAATTAATAGCTACACTACTATAGTCAAAGGTATGCTGACATACTAATAGTGATCCCACTAAACACAGGAAAGAAATTAATAGCTACACTACTATAGTCAAAGGTATGCTGACATACTAATAGTGATCCCACTAAACACAGGAAAGAAATTAATAGCTACACTACTATAGTCAAAGGTATGCTGACATACTAATAGTGATCCCACTAAACACAGGAAAGAAATTAATAGCTACACTACTATAGTCAAAGGTATGCTGACATACTAATAGTGATCCCACTAAACACAGGAAAGAAATTAATAGCTACACTACTATAGTCAAAGGTATGCTGACATACTAATAGTGATCCCACTAAACACAGGAAAGAAATTAATAGCTACACTACTATAGTCAAAGGTATGCTGACATACTAATAGTGATCCCACTAAACACAGGAAAGAAATTAATAGCTACACTACTATAGTCAAAGGTATGCTGACATACTAATAGTGATCCCACTAAACACAGGAAAGAAATTAATAGCTACACTACTATAGTCAAAGGTATGCTGACATACTAATAGTGATCCCACTAAACACAGGAAAGAAATTAATAGCTACACTACTATAGTCAAAGGTATGCTGACATACTAATAGTGATCCCACTAAACACAGGAAAGAAATTAATAGCTACACTACTATAGTCAAAGGTATGCTGACATACTAATAGTGATCCCACTAAACACAGGAAAGAAATTAATAGCTACACTACTATAGTCAAAGGTATGCTGACATACTAATAGTGATCCCACTAAACACAGGAAAGAAATTAATAGCTACACTACTATAGTCAAAGGTATGCTGACATACTAATAGTGATCCCACTAAACACAGGAAAGAAATTAATAGCTACACTACTATAGTCAAAGGTATGCTGACATACTAATAGTGATCCCACTAAACACAGGAAAGAAATTAATAGCTACACTACTATAGTCAAAGGTATGCTGACATACTAATAGTGATCCCACTAAACACAGGAAAGAAATTAATAGCTACACTACTATAGTCAAAGGTATGCTGACATACTAATAGTGATCCCACTAAACACAGGAAAGAAATTAATAGCTACACTACTATAGTCAAAGGTATGCTGACATACTAATAGTGATCCCACTAAACACAGGAAAGAAATTAATAGCTACACTACTATAGTCAAAGGTATGCTGACATACTAATAGTGATCCCACTAAACACAGGAAAGAAATTAATAGCTACACTACTATAGTCAAAGGTATGCTGACATACTAATAGTGATCCCACTAAACACAGGAAAGAAATTAATAGCTACACTACTATAGTCAAAGGTATGCTGACATACTAATAGTGATCCCACTAAACACAGGAAAGAAATTAATAGCTACACTACTATAGTCAAAGGTATGCTGACATACTAATAGTGATCCCACTAAACACAGGAAAGAAATTAATAGCTACACTACTATAGTCAAAGGTATGCTGACATACTAATAGTGATCCCACTAAACACAGGAAAGAAATTAATAGCTACACTACTATAGTCAAATGTATGCTGACATACTAATAGTGATCCCACTAAACACAGGAAAGAAATTAATAGCTACACTACTATAGTCAAAGGTATGCTGACATACTAATAGTGATCCCACTAAACACAGGAAAGAAATTAATAGCTACACTACTATAGTCAAATGTATGCTGACATACTAATAGTGATCCCACTAAACACAGGAAAGAAATTAATAGCTACACTACTATAGTCAAATGTATGCTGACATACTAATAGTGATCCCACTAAACACAGGAAAGAAATTAATAGCTACACTACTATAGTCAAAGGTATGCTGACATACTAATAGTGATCCCACTAAACACAGGAAAGAAATTAATAGCTACACTACTATAGTCAAAGGTATGCTGACATACTAATAGTGATCCCACTAAACACAGGAAAGAAATTAATAGCTACACTACTATAGTCAAAGGTATGCTGACATACTAATAGTGATCCCACTAAACACAGGAAAGAAATTAATAGCTACACTACTATAGTCAAAGGTATGCTGACATACTAATAGTGATCCCACTAAACACAGGAAAGAAATTAATAGCTACACTACTATAGTCAAAGGTATGCTGACATACTAATAGTGATCCCACTAAACACAGGAAAGAAATTAATAGCTACACTACTATAGTCAAAGGTATGCTGACATACTAATAGTGATCCCACTAAACACAGGAAAGAAATTAATAGCTACACTACTATAGTCAAAGGTATGCTGACATACTAATAGTGATCCCACTAAACACAGGAAAGAAATTAATAGCTACACTACTATAGTCAAAGGTATGCTGACATACTAATAGTGATCCCACTAAACACAGGAAAGAAATTAATAGCTACACTACTATAGTCAAAGGTATGCTGACATACTAATAGTGATCCCACTAAACACAGGAAAGAAATTAATAGCTACACTACTATAGTCAAAGGTATGCTGACATACTAATAGTGATCCCACTAAACACAGGAAAGAAATTAATAGCTACACTACTATAGTCAAATGTATGCTGACATACTAATAGTGATCCCACTAAACACAGGAAAGAAATTAATAGCTACACTACTATAGTCAAAGGTATGCTGAAATACTAATAGTGATCCCACTAAACACAGGAAAGAAATTAATAGCTACACTACTATAGTCAAAGGTATGCTGACATACTAATAGTGATCCCACTAAACACAGGAAAGAAATTAATAGCTACACTACTATAGTCAAAGGTATGCTGACACACTAGTAGTGATCCCACTAAACACAGGAAAGAAATGAATAGCTACACGACTATAGTGAAAGGTATGCTGAAATACTAATAGTGATTCCACTAAACACAGGAAAGTAATTAATAACTACACTACTATAGTCAAATGTATGCTAACATACTAATAGTGATTCAACTAAACACAGGAAAGAAATGAATAGCTACACTACTATAGTCAAAGGTATGCTGACATACTAATATCCATCCCACTAAACACAGGAAGGGAATTAATAGCTACACTACTATAGTCAAAGGTATGCTGACATACTAATAGTGATCCCACAAAACACAAGAAACAAATTAATAGCTACACGACTATAGTCAAAGGTATGCTAACATACAAATAGTGATCCCACTAAACACAACAAAAGAGATTAATAACTACACTACTACAGTCAAATGTATGCTGACATACTAATAGTGATCCCACTAAACACAGGAAATAAATTAGTAGCTAAACTACTATAGTCAAAGGTATGCTGACATACTAATAGTGATCCAACTAAACACAGGATAGAAATTAATAGCTACACTACTATAGTCAAAGGTATGCTGACATACTAATAGTGATCCCAATAAATGCAGATAAGAAATAATAGGTAAACTACTATGGTCAATGGTGTGCTGACATAATAATAGTGATCCACTAGACACAGGAAAGAAATTTATAGCTACACTACTATAGTCAAATGTCTGCTGACATACTAATAGTGATCCCACTAAAAACAGGAAAGACATTAATAGCTACACTACTATAGTAAAATGTATGCTGATATACTAATAGTGACCCCACTAAACACAGGAAAGGAATTAATAGCTACACTGCTATAATCAAACCTATGCTGAAATACTAATAGTGATCCCACTAAAAACAGGAAAGAAATTAAGAGCAACACTGCTATAGCCAAATGTATGCTGACATACAAACAGTGATCCCACTAAAAACAGCAAAAGAAATTAATAGCTACACTATTATAGTCAAAGGTATGCTGACATACTAATAGCGATCCCACTAAACACAGGAAAGAAATTCATAGCTACATTACTGTAGTCAAAGGTATACTGACATACTAGTAGTGAACCCACTACACACAGGAAAACATGTATAGCTACACTACTATAGTCAAACGTACACTGAAATATGAAAAGTGATCCCATTAAACACAGGAAAGAAATTAATAGCTACACTACTATAGTCAAAGGTATGCTGACATACTAATAGTGATCCCACTAAACACAGGAAAGAAATTAATAGCTACACTACTATAGTCAAAGGTATGCTGACATACTAATAGTGATCCCACTAAACACAGGAAATAAATTAATAGCTACACTACTATAGTCAAAGGTATGCTGACATACTAATAGCCATCCCACTAACACAGGAAAGAAATTAATAGCTACACTGCTATAGTAAAAGGTATGCTGACATACTAATAGTGAACCCACTAAACACAGGAAAGAAATTTATAGCTACACTACTATAGTCAAAGGTATGCTGACATACTAATAGTGATCCCACTAAACACAGGAAAGAAATTAATAGCTACACTACTATAGTCAAAGGTCTGCTGATTTACTAATAGTTATCCCACTAAACACAGGCAAGAAATCAGTAGCTACACTACTATAGTCAAAGGTATGCTGACATACTAATAGTGATACCACTAAACACACCAAAGAAATTAATAGCTACACTACTATAGCCAAAAGTATGCTGACATACTAATAGCAATCCCACTTAACACAGTAACAAAATTAATAGGTACTCTGCTATAGTCAAAGGTAAGCTGACATACTAAGAGCTATCCCACTAACACAGGAAAGAAATTAATAGCTACACTGCTATAGTAAAAGGTATGCTGACATACTAATAGTGATCCAACTAAACACAGGATAGAAATTAATAGCTACACTACTATAGTCAAAGGTATGCTGACATACTAAAGGTGATCCCAATAAACGCAGATAAGAAATAATAGGTAAACTGCTATGGTCAATGGTATGCTGACATTATAATAGTGATCCCACTAGACACAGGAAATAAATTTATAGCTACACTACTATAGACAAATGTCTGCTTACATACTAATAGTGATCCCACTAAACACAGGAAAGACATTAATAGCTACACTACTATAGTAAAATGTATGCTGATATACTAATAGTGACCCCACTAAACATAGGCAAGAAATTAATAGCTACACTACTGTAGTCAAAGGTATGATGACATACTAATAGCGATCCCACTAAACACAGGAAAGAAATTAATAGCTACACTACCATAGTGAAATGTAGGCTGACATACTAATAGTGTTCCAACTAAACAGAGGAAAGAAATTAATAGCTACACTACTATAGTCAAAGGTATGCTGACATACTAATAGCAATCACACTAAACATAGGAAAGAAGTTAATAGCTACACTGCTATAATCAAATGTATGTTGACATACTAATAGTGATCCCACTAAACACAGAAAAGAAATTAATAGTGACACGACTAAAGTCAAAGGTATGCTGACATACTAATAGTGATCCACTAAACAAAGGAAAGAAATTAATAGCGACACGACTATAGTCAAAGGTACGCTGACATACTAATAGTGATCCCACTAAACACAGGAAAGAAATTAATAGCTACACTACTATAGTCAAAGGTATGCTGACACACTAGTAGTGATCCCATTAAACACAGGAAAGAAATGAATAGCTACACGACTATAGTGAAAGATATGCTGAAATAGTAATAGTGATTCCACTAAACACAGGAAAGTAATTAATAGCTACACTACTGTAGTCAAATGTATGCTAACATACTAATAGTGATCCAACTAAACACAGATAAGAAATGAATATCTACACTACTATAGTCAAAGGAATGCTGACATACTAATATCCATCCCACTAAACACTGGAAGAGAATTAATAGCTACACTACTATAGTCAAAGGTATGCTGACATACTAATAGTGATCCCACAAAACACAGGAAACAAATTAATAGCTACACGACTATAGTCAAAGGTATGCTGACATACAAATAGTGATCCCACTAAACACAAGAAAGTAATTAAAAGCTACACTACTATTGTCAAATGTATGCGGACATACTAATAGTGATCCGACTAACACAGAAAAGAAATTAATAGCTACACTACTATAGTCAAAGGTATGCTGACATACTAACAGTGATCCCACTAAACACAGGAAAGAAATTAATAACTACACTACTACAGTCAAATGTTTACTGACATACTAATAGTGATCCCACTAAACACAGGAAATAAATTAATAGCTAAACTACTATAATCAAAGGTATGCTGACATGCTAATAGTGATCCAACTAAACACAGGATAAAAATTAATAGCTACACTACTATAGTCAAAGGTATGCTGACATACTAATTGTGGTCCCAATAAAAGCAGATAAGAAATAATAGGTAAACTACTATGGTCAATGGTATGCTGACATAATAATAGTGATCCCACTAGACACAAGAAAGAAATTTATAGCTACACTACTATAGTCAAATGTCTGCTGACATACTAATAGTGATCCCACTAAACACAGGAAAGACATTAATAGCTACACTACTATAGGCAAATGTCTGCTGACATACTAATAGTGATCCCACTAAACACAGGAAAGACATTACTAGCTACACTACTATAGTAAAATGTATGCTGATATACTAATAGTGACCCCACTAAACACAGGAAATAAATTAATAGCTACACTGCTATAATCAAACGTATGCTGACATACTAATAGTGATCCCACTAAACATAGGCAAGAAATTAATAGCTACACTACTGTAGTCAAAGGTATGCTGACATACTAAAAGCGATCCCACTAAACACAGGAAAGAAATTAATAGCTACACTACTATAGTGAAAGGTAGGCTGACATACTAATAGTGATCCAACTAAACAGTGGAAAGAAATTAATAGCTACACTACTATAGTGAAAGGTATGCTGACATACTAATAGTGATCCCACTTAACACAGGATCGAAATTTATAGCTACACTACTATAGTCAAAGGTATACTGACATACTAATAGCAATCACACTGAACAAAGGAAAGAAGTTAATAGCTACACTACTATAATAGAATGTATGTTGACATACTAATAGTGATCCCACTAAACACAGAAAAGAAATTATTAGTGACACGACTATAGTCAAAGGTATGCTGACATACTAATAGTGATCCACTAAACAAAGGAAAGAAATTAGTAGCTAAACAATTATAGTAAAAGGTATGCTGAAATACTAATAGTGATCCAACTAAACACAGGAAAGAAATTAATAGCTACACTACTATAGTCAAAGGTATGCTGACATACTAATAGTGATCCCACTAAACACAGGAAAGAAATTAATAGCTACACTACTATAGTCAAAGGTATGCTGACATACTAATAGTGATTCCACTAAACACAGGAAAGAAATGAATAGCTACACTACTATAGTCAAAGGTATGCTGACATACTAATAGTGATCCCACTAAACACAGGAAGGGAATTAATAGCTACACTACTATAGTCAAAGGTATGCTGACATACTAATAGTGATCCCACAAAACACAGGAAACTAATTAATAGTTACACGACAATAGTCAAATGTATGCTGACATACTAATAGTGATCCCACTAAACACAGGAAATAAATTAATAGCTAAACTACTATAGTCAAAGGTATGCTGACATACTAATATTGATCCAACTAAACACAGGATAGAAATTAATAGCCACACTACTATAGTCAAAGGTATGCTGACATACTAAAAGTGATCCCAATAAATGCAGATAAGTAATAATAGGTAAACTACTATGGTCAATGGTGTGCTGACATAATAATAGTGATCCCACTAGACACAGGAAAGAAATTTATAGCTACACTACTATAGTCAAATGTCTGCTGACATACTAATAGTGACCCCACTAAACACAGGAAAGAAATTAATAGCTACACTGCTTTTGCCAAAGGTATGCTGACATACAAACAGTGATCCCACTAAACACAGCAAAAGAAATTAATAGCTACATTACTATAGTCAAAGGTATGCTGACATACTAATAGTGAACCCACTAAACTCAGGAAAAAATTTATAGCTACACTACTATAGTCAAAGGTAGGCTGACATACTAATAGAGATCCCACTAAGCAAAGGAAAGAAATTAATAGCTACACTACTATAGTCAAAGGTACACTGAAATACGAAAAGTGATCCCACTAAACACAGGAAAGAAATTAATAGCTACACTACTATAGTCAAAGGTCTGCTGATTTACTAATAGTTATCCCACTAAACACAGGAAAGAAATCAGTAGCTACACTACTATAGTCAAAGGTATGCTGACATACTAATAGTGATACCACTAAACACACCAAAGAAATTAATAGCTACACTACTATAGTCAAATGTATGCTGACATACTAATAGCAATCCCACTTAACACAGTAACGTAATTAATACGTACTTTGCTATAGTCAAAGGTACGCTGACATACTAAGAGCAATCCCACTAAACACAGGAAAGAAATAAATAGCTACACTGCTATAGTAAAAGGTATGCTGACATACTAATAGTGAACCCACTAAACACAGGAAAGAAATTAATAGCTACACTACTATAGTCAAAGGTATGCTGACATACTAATAGTGATCCCACTAAACACAGGAAAGAAATTAATAGCTACACTACTATAGTCAAATGTATGCTGACATACTAATAGTGATCCCACTAAACACAGGAAAGAAATTAATAGCTACACTACTATAGTCAAAGGTATGCTGACATACTAATAGTGATCCCACTAAACACAGGAAAGAAATTAATAGTTACACTACTATATTCAAAGGTATGCTGACACACTAGTAGTGATCCCACTAAACACAGGAAAGAAATGAATAGCTACATGACTATAGTGAAAGGTATGCTGAAATACTAATAGTGATTCCACTAAACACAGGAAAGTAATTAATAGCTACACTACTGTAGTCAAATGTATGCTAACATACTAATAGTGATCCAACTATACACAGATAAGAAATGAATAGCTACACAAATATAGTCAAAGGTATGCTGACATACAAATAGTGATCCCACTAAACACAAGAAAGTAATTAAAAGCTACACTACTATTGTCAAATGTATGCGGACATACTAATAGTGATCCCACTAAACACAGGAAAGAAATTAATAGCTACATGACTATAGTCAAAGGTATGCTGACATACTAATAGTGATCCCACTAAACACAGGAAAGAAATTAATAACTACACTACTACAGTCAAATACTAATAGTGATCCCACTAAACACAGGAAATAAATTAATAGCTAAACTACTATAGTCAAAGGTATGCTGACATACTAATAGTGATCCAACTAAACACAGGATAAAAATTAATAGCTACACTACTATAGTCAAAGGTATGCTGACATACTAATAGTGATCCCAATACATGCAGATAAGAAATAATAGGTAAACTACTATGGTCAATGGTATACTGACATAATAATAGTGATCCCACTAGACACAGGAAAGAAATGTATAGCTACACTACTATAGTCAAATGTCTGCTGACATACTAATAGTGATCCCACTAAACACAGGAAAGACATTAATAGCTACACTACTATAGTAAAATGTATGCAGATATACTAATAGTGACCCCACTAAACACAGGAAAGAAATTAATAGCTACACTGCTAGAATCAAACCTATGCTGAAATACTAATAGTGATCCCACTAAACACAGGAAAGAAATTAATAGCTACACTGCTATAGCCAAAGGTATGCTGACATACAAACTGTGATCCCACTAAACACAGCAAAAGAAATTAATAGCTACACTATTATAGTCAAAGGTATGCTGACATACTAATAGCGATCCCACTAAACACAGGAAAGAAATTCATAGCTACATTACTATAGTCAAAGGTATGCTGACATACTAATAGTGAACCCACTAAACACAGGAAAGAAATTTATAGCTACACTACTATAGTCAAAGGTACGCTGACATACTAATAGTGATACCACTAAACACACCAAAGAAATTAATAGCTACATTACTATAGTCAAAGGTATGCTGACATACTAAGAGCAATCCCACTAAACACAGGAAAGAAATTAATAGCTACACTGCTATAGTAAAAGGCATGCTGACATACTAATAGTGAACCCACTAAACACAGGAAAGAAATTTATAGCTACACTACTATAGTCAAAGGTATTCTGACTACAGGCCACCCTCTCAAACTCAGGAACCCCACACAGCCTTCCTGAAGACACTGGAGGGTATAAATTTATCTCCAAACACCATCATATTGGGTGACTTTAACTCCCGAATATAGACTGGGAACATTACTCAAGCCCTAACTTTCTAGCCCAACGGTTCCTGGAGTTCATAAATTCAAATGCCATGGAACAGCTAGTCACTTTTCCCACGAGAGGAGAAAATATACTAGATCTCATTATCACAAACATGGGGACAAAATGCTCCACACCTGAAGTATATCCCTCATTGGTGAGATCTGATCATAAACTAATCTCACTGGAAATCCACATCCCCCCACCCGAAACAAAAAAGACCACAGTGAAGAACTTCTCTAAAGCAAACTTCACACTACTCAAGACTGGTGTGGTATCCTTCAAGGCCCCTGAGCCAGTGGAAACCACAACCCAAGCTGCCGAAGCCCTTACAAATGCCTTCTATGAACACCTCCAGGAATGCATGGATCAGGCAATCCCAAATAAAACCAAGACTCTTTCCACATGGGGCAAACGTCCAGTCTGGTGCACCCCAGCCATTAACAAACTTTACAATAAGAGGAGAAAGCTATTACATGATAGAACAAAATCCATAAAAGGGAAGTCACCCCTGATCATTATTAGTAAAAAAATACGAGCACTCATAAAATCAACTAAGGCCAATTTTGAGAGAAAAATTGCCATGGATTCAAAGGACAATCATAAGGCCTTTTTCAGCTATGTTAGGAACCTGGGTGGAAACTCCCAGATATGCTCAGAATTAGTCCAAAATTATACAAAAATCACTGAACCCACAGACATTGCCAACATACTGGCAGACAGGTTCAGTGCAAACTTCACCCCCTCTCCCCCCCTAAAGGAGAGATAACTATCCCAGCGAAGTGTAGCCTCCCAGACATCTCAAATGCGCAGGTGAAAGCTGCTCTCTAAAGCTAAAACACAGCATCAATGGGACGGATGGTGTCCCCGGCTGTGTGCTACACGAGCTAAATGAGGAATTAAACCCGCATAAGGCAGCTGTTTAATCTCAGCCTTACCACAGGATACGTGCCCAAGGAGTGGCGTGACGGCAACTGTGGTCCCACTCCACAAAGGCGGTGCCTCTCTCTACGGACCCTGGTAATTACCGCCCCATAAGCTTAACAAGTCTAGTCTGCAAAGCTATGGAGAGGATCATAATGGAGCTCATAAACAAAGATATAGGGGACTTGCAAACATTGGACCTGACCCAGTTTGGCTTCGTCAAGGGCAGATCATGCCTTTTGAACTTGGTCGACTTCTTCGAAACAGTCACCAAGGCCATTGATGAGGAAAAGGCAGTCCATACAGCCTACCTTGACCTTGCAAAGGCTTTCAACACAATACCACACTCGGGTATTGTAGAAAAACTTACCAGCTTAAATGTAAACCCATATGTCACAAGATGGGTTGCAAACTGGCTTAAGGACAGAAGGCACAGGGTTAGAGTTGCTGGCACTATGTCAGACTCCAAGCCGGTCACAAGTGGTGTCCCACAGGCTCGGTCCTTGGCCCCCTATTGTTCGGCATCTACTTCTCAGAAGTACAGGCCAACATGGGAGGACTTTGGCTGACAAAGTTTGCAGACGACTGCAAACTGGGAGCCATAGTGGAAAGTGCATCGGACACGGATATCCTTCAGAAGGGACTCACGGAAACAGATAGCTGGTGCCAGAGCCATGGCCTGAAGTTAAACGCCAAAAAATGTATAGTCATACCCTTCGGGAAAAACAAGGTAACCCCAAGCTACCATATAGGTGGCAATCCACTAAGCACAGAAGAGGTTATCAGGGACCTGGGGCCCCAGGTTGACAGTGGCCTTTCTTTTGACACTCACGTTGCTAAAGTGGTTAGAAAGACCTTCTACATTGCCCACCTGATCATGAAGGGATTCACATCCAGATCTAGTGAGGTCATTGTTCCCCTGTACTCTTCACTTATCAGACCAATGATCGAGTACAATGCCCCAATCGGGATGTATCTCACCCGACATCTACAGCAATTGGAGAGACCCCAAAAGTTCCTCAGCAAAAGGATAAAGGGACTCCAAAATCTGTCATATGCTGCCAGACTGAAGAAACTCCAGCTCTATTCAGTCGCATACCGTCTGTTCAGAGGTGACATGTGCCTGACATACAAGGCCATGTCCAACCCGGAATTAATGGACATGCTCCACCTCAAAAAATCCAAATCCACCAAAACCACTAGAGCAAGCGACTTAAACCTTAGCACGGATATAAATAGGACGTGCTGGAGGGATAGATTTATCACTCAGAGACTCCCTATGCTGTCGAATAAAATCCCGGTCCATGTGAGGCAGAGCACCTTGCTGGCTCTGTTCAAGAGAAATCTTGACCAGTGGATGGGAGATCGTAGGTTTACCCCGGGAATCATCTCTGTGTCACTGCTGGACAGAAGCACGACAAACTAATGGGCACAGTATTTTTTTCATATAAGGGGTGGCGTAAACCACAAAACTTTGGGCTAGGCTTATACATGTCTTAGGGCAGATAGCCTAGTATAAACCTATGAACCTATGAACCTATGACATACAAATAGTGATCCCACTAACCACAAGAAAGTAAATAAAAGCTACACTACTATAGTCAAAAATATGCTGACATACTAATAGCAATCCCACCAAACACTGGAAAGAAATTAGTAGCTACACTACTATAGTAAAAGGTATGCTGACATACGAATAGTGATCCCACTAAACACAGGAAAGTAATTAATAGCTACACTACTATAGTCAAAGGTAGGCTGACATACTAATAGTGTTCCCAGTAAACACAGAAAAGAAATTAATAGCTACACTACCATAGTCAAAGGTACGCTGACATACTAATAGTGATCTCACTAAACACAGGAAATAAATTAATAGCTAAACTACTATAGTCAAAGGTATGCTGACATACTAATAGTGATCCAACTAAACACAGGATAAAAATTAATAGCTACACTACTATAGTCAAAGGTATGCTGACATACTAATAGTGATCCCAATACATGCAGATAAGAAATAATAGGTAAACTACTATGGTCAATGGTATACTGACATAATAATAGTGATCCCACTAGACACAGGAAAGAAATGTATAGCTACACTACTATAGTCAAATGTCTGCTCACATACTAATAGTGATCCCACTAAACACAGGAAAGACATTAATAGCTACACTACTATAGTAAAATGTATGCAGATATACTAATAGTGACCCCACTAAACACAGGAAAGAAATTAATAGCTACACTGCTAGAATCAAACCTATGCTGAAATACTAATAGTGATCCCACTAAACACAGGAAAGAAATTAATAGCTACACTGCTATAGCCAAAGGTATGCTGACATACAAACTGTGATCCCACTAAACACAGCAAAAGAAATTAATAGCTACACTATTATAGTCAAAGGTATGCTGACATACTAATAGCGATCCCACTAAACACAGGAAAGAAATTCATAGCTACATTACTATAGTCAAAGGTATGCTGACATACTAATAGTGAACCCACTAAACACAGGAAAGAAATTTATAGCTACACTACTATAGTCAAAGGTACGCTGACATACTAATAGTGATACCACTAAACACACCAAAGAAATTAATAGCTACATTACTATAGTCAAAGGTATGCTGACATACTAAGAGCAATCCCACTAAACACAGGAAAGAAATTAATAGCTACACTGCTATAGTAAAAGGCATGCTGACATACTAATAGTGAACCCACTAAACACAGGAAAGAAATTTATAGCTACACTACTATAGTCAAAGGTATTCTGACTACAGGCCACCCTCTCAAACTCAGGAACCCCACACAGCCTTCCTGAAGACACTGGAGGGTATAAATTTATCTCCAAACACCATCATATTGGGTGACTTCAACTCCCCGAATATAGACTGGGAACATTACTCAAGCCCTAACTTTCTAGCCCAACGGTTCCTGGAGTTCATAAATTCAAATGCCATGGAACAGCTAGTCACTTTTCCCACGAGAGGAGAAAATATACTAGATCTCATTATCACAAACATGGGGACAAAATGCTCCACACCTGAAGTATATCCCTCATTGGTGAGATCTGATCATAAACTAATCTCACTGGAAATCCACATCCCGCCCCCACCCCAAACAAAAAAGACCACAGTGAAGAACTTCTCTAAAGCAAACTTCACACTACTCAAGACTGGTGTGGTATCCTTCAAGGCCCCTGAGCCAGTGGAAACCACAACCCAAGCTGCCGAAGCCCTTACAAATGCCTTCTATGAACACCTCCAGGAATGCATGGATCAGGCAATCCCAAATAAAACCAAGACTCTTTCCACATGGGGCAAACGTCCAGTCTGGTGCACCCCAGCCATTAACAAACTTTACAATAAGAGGAGAAAGCTATTACATGATAGAACAAAATCCATAAAAGGGAAGTCACCCCTGATCATTATTAGTAAAAAAATACGAGCACTCATAAAATCAACTAAGGCCAATTTTGAGAGAAAAATTGCCATGGATTCAAAGACAATCATAAGGCCTTTTTCAGCTATGTTAGGAACCTGGGTGGAAACTCCCAGATATGCTCAGAATTAGTCCAAAATTATACAAAAATCACTGAACCCACAGACATTGCCAACATACTGGCAGACAGGTTCAGTGCAAACTTCACCCCCCCTCCTCCCCTAAAGGAGAGATAACTATCCCAGCGGAGTGTAGCCTCCCAGACATCTCAAATGCACAGGTGAAAGCTGCTCTCTCTAAAGCTAAAAACACAGCATCAATGCGACGGATGGTGTCCCGGCTGTGTGCTACACGAAGCTAAATGAGGAATTAAACCCGCACATAAGGCAGCTGTTTAATCTCAGCCTTACCACAGGATACGTGCCCAAGGAGTGGCGTACGGCAACTGTGGTCCCACTCCACAAAGGCGGTGCCTCTACGGACCCTGGTAATTACCGCCCCATAAGCTTAACAAGTCTAGTCTGCAAAGCTATGGAGAGGATCATAATGGAGCTCATAAACAAAGATATAGGGGACTTGCAAACATTGGACCTGACCCAGTTTGGCTTCGTCAAGGGCAGATCATGCCTTTTGAACTTGGTCGACTTCTTCGAAACAGTCACCAAGGCCATTGATGAGGGAAAGGCAGTCCATACAGCCTACCTTGACCTTGCAAAGGCTTTCAACACAATACCACACTCGGGTATTGTAGAAAAACTTACCAGCTTAAATGTAAACACATATGTCACAAGATGGGTTGCAAACTGGCTTAAGGACAGAAGGCACAGGGTTAGAGTTGCTGGCACTATGTCAGACTCCAAGCCGGTCACAAGTGGTGTCCCACAGGGCTCGGTCCTTGGCCCCCTATTGTTCGGCATCTACTTCTCAGAAGTACAGGCCAACATGGGAGGACTTTGGCTGACAAAGTTTGCAGACGACTGCAAACTGGGAGCCATAGTGGAAAGTGCATCGGACACGGATATCCTTCAGAAGGGACTCACGGAAACAGATAGCTGGTGCCAGAGCCATGGCCTGAAGTTAAACGCCAAAAAATGTATAGTCATACCCTTCGGGAAAAACAAGGTAACCCCAAGCTACCATATAGGTGGCAATCCACTAAGCACAGAAGAGGTTATCAGGGACCTGGGGCCCCAGGTTGACAGTGGCCTTTCTTTTGACACTCACATTGCTAAAGTGGTTAGAAAGACCTTCTACATTGCCCACCTGATCATGAAGGGATTCACATCCAGATCTAGTGAGGTCATTGTTCCCCTGTACTCTTCACTTATCAGACCAATGATCGAGTACAATGCCCCATTCGGGATGTATCTCACCCGACATCTACAGCAATTGGAGAGACCCCAAAAGTTCCTCACCAAAAGGATAAAGGGACTCCAAAATCTGTCATATGCTGCCAGACTGAAGAAACTCCAGCTCTATTCAGTCGCATACCGTCTGTTCAGAGGTGACATGTGCCTGACATACAAGGCCATGTCCAACCCGGAATTAATGGACATGCTCCACCTCAAAAAATCCAAATCCACCAAAACCACTAGAGCAAGCGACTTAAACCTTAGCACGGATATAAATAGGACGTGCTGGAGGGATAGATTTATCACTCAGAGACTCCCTATGCTGTCGAATAAAATCCCGGTCCATGTGAGGCAGAGCACCTTGCTGGCTCTGTTCAAGAGAAATCTTGACCAGTGGATGGGAGATCGTAGGTTTACCCCGGGAATCATCTCTGTGTCACTGCTGGACAGAAGCACGACAAACTAATGGGCACAGTATTTTTTTCATATAAGGGGTGGCGTAAACCACAAAACTTTGGGCTAGGCTTATACATGTCTTAGGGCAGATAGCCTAGTATAAACCTATGAACCTATGAACCTATGACATACAAATAGTGATCCCACTAAACACAAGAAAGTAAATAAAAGCTACACTACTATAGTCAAAAATATGCTGACATACTAATAGTGATCCCAGCAAAACACAGGAAAGAAATTGCTAGCTACACTACTATAGCCAAAGGTATGCTGACATACTAATAGTTATCCCACTAAACACAGGAAAGTAATCTATAGCTACACTACTATGCTCAAAGGTACGCTGACATACTAATAGTGATCCCTCTAAACACAGGAAAGAAATTAATAGCTACACTACAATAGTCAAAGCTATGCTGACATACTATTAGTGATCCCACTGAACACAGGAAAGTAATTAATAGCTACACTACTATAGTCAAAGCAATGCTGACATACTATTAGTGATCCCACTGAACACAGGAAAGTAATTAATAGCTACACTACTATAGTCAAATGTATGCTGACGTACTAATTGTGATTACACTAAACACATTAAAGAAATTAATAGCTACACTACTATAGTCAAAGCTATGCTGACATACTAATAGTGATCCCACTAAACACAGGAAAGAAATTAATAGCTACAGTACTATAGTCAAAGGTATGCTGACATACTAATAGTGATACCACTAAACACAGGAAAGTAATCGATAGCTACACTACTATAGTCAAAGGTACGCTGACATACTAATAGCGATCCCTCTAAACACAGGTAAGAAATTAATAGCAACACTACTATAGACAAAGGTATGCTGACATACTATTAGTGACCCCACTAAACACAGGAAAGAAATTAATCGCTACACCACTATAGTCAAAGGTATGCTGACATACTAATAGTGATACCAGTAAACACAGGAAAGTAATCGATAGCTACACTACTATAGTCAAAGGTACGCTGACATACTAATAGTGAAAAATCAATAGCTACACTTCTATAGTCAAAGGTCTGCTGACATAGTAATAGTGATCCCACTGAACACAGGAAAGAAATTAATAGCTACACTTCTATAGTCAAAGGTATGCTGACATACTAATAGTGATCCCACTGAACACAAGAAAGAAATTAATAGCTACAGTACTATAGTCAATGGTATGCTGACATACTAATAGCGATCCCACTAAACACAGGAAAGAAATTAATAGCTACACTGCTATAGTCAAAGGTATGCTGACATACTAATAGTGATCCCACTAAACACAGGAAAGAAATTAATAGCTACAGTACTATAGTCAATGGTATACTGACATACTAATAGTGATCCCACTAAACACAGGAAAGAAATTAATAGCTACATTACTATAGTCAAGTGTATGCTGACATACTAATAGTGATCCCAATAAACACAGGAAAGAAATTAATAGCTACACGACTATAGTCAAAGTTCTGCTGACATACTAATAGTGATCCCACTAAACACAGGAAAGAAATTAATAGCTACACTACTATAGTCAAAGGTACGCTGACATAGTAATAGTGATCCCACTAAACACAGGAAAGTAATTAATAGCTACACTACTATAGTCAAAGGTATGCTGACATACTAATAGCGATCCCACTAAACAAAGGAAAGTAATTAATAGCTATACTACTATAGTCAAAGGTATGCTGACATACTAATAGCGTTCCCACTAAAAGCAGGAAATAAATTAATAGCTACGCTACTATAGTGAAAGGTATGCTGACATACTAATAGTGATCCCACTAAACACAGGAAAGAAATTAATAGCTACACTACTATAGTCAAATATATGCTGACATACTAATAGTGATCCCACTAAACACAGGAAAAAATTAATAGCTACACTACTATAGTCAAATATATGCTGACATACTAATAGTGATCCCACTGAACACAGCAAAGACATTAATAGCTACAGTACTATAGACAAAGGTATGCTGACATACTAATAGCGATCCCACTAAACACAGGAAAGAAATTAATAGCTACACTACTATAGTCAAAGGTATGCTGACCTACTAACAGCGATCCAACTAAACACAGGAAAGAAATTAATTGCTACACTACTATAGTCAAAGGTATGCTGACATACTAATAGTGAACCCAATAAACACAGGAAAGAAATTTATAGCTACACCACATTTAATCAAAGGTATGCTGACATGCCATTAGTGTCCCCACTAACCACAAGAAAGTAAATAATAGCTACAATACTGTAGTCAAAAATATGCTGACATACTAATAGCAATCCCAACAAACACAGGAAAGAAATTAGTAGCTACACTTCTATAGTCAAAGGTACGCTGACATACTAATAGTGATCCCTCTAAACACAGGAAAAAAATTAATAGCTACACTACAATAGTCAAAGCTATGCTGACATACTATTAGTGATCCCACTGAACACAGGAAAGTAATTAATAGCTACACTACTATAGTCAAAGCTATGCTGACATACTATTAGTGATCCCACTGAACACAGGAAAGTAATTAATAGCTACACTACTATAGTCAAATGTATGCTGACGTACTAATTGTGATTACACTAAACACATTAAAGAAATTAATAGCTACACTACTATAGTCAAAGCTATGCTGACATACTATTAGTGATCCCACTAAACACAGGAAAGAAATTAATAGCTACAGTACTATAGTCAAAGGTACGCTGACATACTAATAGTGATACCACTAAACACAGGAAAGTAATCGATAGCTACACTACTATAGTCAAAGGTACGCTGACATACTAATAGCGATCCCTCTAAACACAGGTAAGAAATTAATAGCTACACTACTATAGACAAAGGTATGCTGACATACTATTAGTGACCCCACTAAACACAGGAAAGAAATTAATCGCTACACCACTATAGTCAAAGGTATGCTGACATACTAATAGTGATACCACTAAACACAGGAAAGTAATCGATAGCTACACTACTATAGTCAAAGGTACGCTGTCATACTAATAGTGAAAAATCAATAGCTACACTTCTATAGTCAAAGGTCTGCTGACATAGTAATAGTGATCCCACTGAACACAAGAAAGAAATTAATAGCTACACTACTATAGTCAAAGGTATGCTGACATACTAATAGTGATCCCAATAACACAGGAAAGAAATTAATAGCTACACAACTATAGTCAATGGTATGCTGACATACTAATAGTGATCCCACTAAACACAGGAAAGAAATTAATAGCTACATTACTATAGTCAAGTGTATGCTGACATACTAATAGTGATCCCAATAAACACAGGAAAGAAATTAATAGCTACACGACTATAGTCAAAGTTCTGCTGACATACTAATAGTGATCCCACTAAACACAGGAAAGAAATTAATAGCTACACTACTATAGTCAAAGGTACGCTGACATATTAGTAGTGATCCCACTAAACACAGGAAAGAAATTAATAGCTACACTAATACAGTCAAAGGTATGCTGTCATACTAATAGCGATCCCGCTAAACACAGGAAAGTAATTAATAGCTACACTACTATAATCAAAGCTATGCTGACATACTAATAGCGATCCCACTAAAAGCAGGAAATAAATTAATAGCTACGCTACTATAGTGAAAGGTATGCTGACATACTAATAGTGATCCCACTAAACACAGGAAAGAAATTAATAGCTACACTACTATAGTCAAATATATGCTGACATACTAATAGTGATCCCACTAAACACAGGAAAATAATTAATAGCTACACTACTATAGTCAAATATATGCTGACATACTAATAGTGATCCCACTGAACACAGCAAAGACATTAATAGCTACAGTACTATAGACAAAGGTATGCTGACATACTAATAGCGATCCCACTAAACACAGGAAAGAAATTAATAGCTACACTACTATAGTCAAAGGTATGCTGACCTACTAACAGCGATCCAACTAAACACAGGAAAGAAATTAATTGCTACACTACTATAGTCAAACGTATGCTGACATACTAATAGTGAACCCAATAAACACAGGAAACAAATTTATAGCTACACCACATTTAATCAAAGGTATGCTGACATACCATTAGTATCCCCACTAACCACAAGAAAGTAAATAAAAGCTACACTACTGTAGTCAAAAATATGCTGACATACTAATAGCAATCCCAACAAACACAGGAAAGAAATTAGTAGCTACACTACTATAGTCAAAGGTACGCTGACATACTAATAGCGATCCCACTAAACACAGGAAAGTAATTAGTACCTACAAAACTATAGTCAAAGGTAGGCTGACATACTAATAGTGTTCCCACTAAACACAGAAAAGAAATTAATAGCTACACTACTATAGTCAAAGGTATGCTGGCATACTAATAGTGATCCCACTAAACACAGGAAAGAAATTCATAGATACACTAGTATAGTCAAAGGTATGCTAACATACTAATTGTGATCCCAGTAAAACCCAGGAAAGAAATTGATAGCTACACTACTGTAGGGAAAGGTATGCTGACATACTAATAGTGATCCCACTAAGCACAGGAAAGAAATTGATAGCTACACTACTATAGTCTAAGGTACGCTGACATACTATTAGCGATCCCACTAAACACAGGAAAGTAATTAATAGCTACACTACTATAGTCAAAGGTATGCTGACATACTAATAGTGATCCCTCTAAACACAGGAAAGTAATTAATAGCTACACTACTATGGTCAATGGTATGCTGGCATACTAATAGCGATCCCACTAAACACAGGAAAGAAATTAATAGCTACACTACTATAGTCAAAGGTATGCTGACATACTAATAGCGATCCCACTAAACACAGGAAAGAAATTAATAGCTACACTGCTATAGTCAAAGGTATGCTGACATACTAATAGCGATCCCACTAAACACAGGAAAGAAATTAATAGCTACACTACTATAGTCAAAGGTATGCTGACATACTAATAGCGATCCCACTAAACACAGGAAAGAAATGAATAGCTACAGTGCTATAGTCAAATGTATGATAATATACTAATAGTGATCCCACTAAACAAAGGAAAGTAATTAATAGCTACACTACTATAGTCAAAGGTACGCTGACATACTAATAGCGATCCCACTAAACACAGGAAAGAAATTAATAGCTACACTGCTATAGTCACAGGTATGCTGACACAGTAATAGTGATCCCCCTAAACACAGTAAAAAAATTAATAGCTACACTGCTATAGTCAAATGTATGCTGACATACTAATAGTGATCCCACTAAACACAGGAAAGATATTAATAACTACACTACTATAGTTAAAGGTATGCTGACATACTAATAGAGATCCCACTAAACACAGGACAGAAATTAATAGCTACGCTACTATAGTTAAAAGTATGCTGACATACTAATAGTGATTAAACTAAACAGAGGAATGAAATTAATAGCTACACTACTATAGCGAAAGGTATGGTGACATACTAATAGCGATCCAACTAAACAGAGGAAAGAAATTGATAGTTACACTACTATAGTCAAAGGTATGCTGACATACTAATAGTGATCCCACTAAACACAGGAAAGAAATTAATAGCTACATGACTGTAGTCAAAGGTATGCTGACATACTAATAGTGATCCAACTAAACACAGGAAAGAAATTAATATCTACACTACTATAGCCAAAGGTATGCTGACATACTAATAGTGATCACACTAAACACAGGAAAGAAATTAATAGCTACACTGCTATAGTCAAAGGTATGCTGACATACAAATCCCACTAAACACAAGAAAGTAATTTAAAGCTACACTACTATTGTCAAATGTATGCTGACATACTAATAGTGACCCCCTAAACACAGGAAAGAAATTAATAAGTACATTACTATAGTCAAAATTATGCTGACATACTAGTAGGGATCCCATTAAACACAGGAAATAAATTAATAACTACACTATTACAGTCAAATGTATGCTACTAATAGTGAACCCACTAAACACAGGAAAGAAATTAATAGCTACACTACTATATTCAAAGGTATGCTGACATACTAATAGTGATCCAACTAAACACAGGATAGAAATTAATAGCTACACTGCTATAGCCAAAGGTATGCTGACATACAAATAGTGATCCCACTAAACACAGCAAAAGAAATTAATAGCTACACTATTATAGTGAAAGGTATGTTGACATACTAATAGCGATCCCAATAAACACAGGAAAGAAATTCATAGCTACAGTACTATAATCAAAGGTACGCTGACATACTAATAGTGATCCCACTAAGCAAAGGAAAGAAATTAATAGCTACACTACTATAGTCAAAGGTCTGCTGACATACTAATAGTTATCCCACTAAACGCATGCAAGAAATTAATAGCTACACTACTATAGTCAAAGGTACGCTGATATACTAATAGTGATCCCTCTAAAAACACAAATGAAATATATAGCTACAGTACAATAGTCAAATGTACGCTGACATACTAATATCGATCCCACTAAACACAGGAAAGAAATTAATAGCTACACTGCTATAGTCAAAGGTATGCTGACATACTAATAGCAATCCCACTTAACACAGGAATGAAATTAATAGGTACTCTGCTATAGTCAAAGGTACGCTGACATAATAAGAGCGATCCCACTAAACACAGGAAAGAAATTAATAACTACACTGCTATAGTAAAAGATATGCTGACATACTAACAGTGAAACCACTAAACACAGGAAAGAAATTTATAGCTACACCACATTTAGTCAAAGGTATGCTGACATACTAATAGTGATCCCACTAAACACAGGAAAGTAATTAATAGCTAGACTTCTATAGTCAAAGGTATGCTGACATACGTATAGTGATCCCACTAAACACAGGAAAGAAATTAATAGCTACACTACTATAGCCAAAGGTATGCTGACATACTAATAGTGATCCCCCTAAACAAAGCAAAAGAAATTAATAGCTACACTATTATAGTCAAAGGTATGCTGACATACTAACAGCGATCCCACTAAACACAGGAAAGAAATTCATAGCTACACTACTATAGTCAAAGATACGCTGACATATTAATAGCAATCCCACTAAACACAGGAAAGAAATTAATAGGTACACTGCTATAGTCAAATGTATGCTAACATACTAATAGCGATCCCACTAAATACAGGAAAGTAATTAATAGCTACACTACTATACTCAAATGTATGCTAACATACTAATAGTGATCCCACTAAACAAAAGAAAGTAATTAATAGCTACACTACTATAGTCAAAGGTATGCTGACATACTAATAGTGATCCCAGTAAACACAGGAAAGAAATTAATACCTACACGACTATAGTCAAAGGTATGCTGACATACTAATAGTGATCCCACTAAACACAGGAAAGTAATTAATAGCAACAATACTATAGTCAAATGTATGCTGACATACTAATTGTGATTACACTAAACACATTAAAGAAATTAATAGCTACACTACTATAGTCAAAGCTATGCTGACATACTAATAGTGATCCCACTAAACACAGGAAAGTAATTAATAGCTATACTACTATAGTCAAAGGTATGCTGACATACTATTAGTGATCCCACTAAACACAGGAAAGAAATGAATAGCTGCAGGACTATAGTCAATGGTATGCTGACATACTAATAGTGATCCCACTAACATCAGGAAAAACATTAATAGTTAAACTACTATAGTCAAAGGTCTGCTGACATACTAATAGTGATCCCACTAAACATAGGAAAGAAATTAATAGCTACACGGCTATAGTCAAATGTATGCTGACATACTAATAGTGATCCCACTAAACAAAGGTAAGAAATTAATAGCTACACTACTATAGTCAAAGGTATTCTGACGTACTAATAGTGATCCAACTAAACACAGGAAAGAAATTAATAGCTACACGACTATAGTCAAATGTATGCTAACAAACTTACAGTGGTGCCACTACTACTGACAGTACAGCAATACACAAAACAGACCTGACACCCACATCACACTTATAGATAAAATATATATTTCTTTTAACTGCTCATCACTACTGACAAAAAGATATTTGGCTTACCACGTGCAGGTGATGCTTTTCTTCCCATGGATAGTGGTCCTGGAAAAGGTTAAGCAAAAGGTAAGGACAACATCATCACAATTAAAACACATGGGGTTAAAACATTTTGACCTTTATATATCCATTAATGATACTTTTAACAAGAACTTTATTTATTTTATTTATTTTACATTTGTTGACCGGGCTAGTCTTACTGGATATATGTCCATTTTCAGTAGAGGTCCGGGGAGATAAGCTCCATGGAAAAAAAAAAACAAATAAAAACATTTATATTTACAATGAACATTACAGGTTAACACAGAATTATCAAAGAGGTCGGAATACCTCACAGTGCAAAATGCAGGTAGAATACATAATATAACAAAAAAGGCAGCTTATTGTATAATTATATTAATAAAGAGTTGTCACACTATAAGTAAGCACAGAGGATGAAAAAAGGTTATGTATAGGAAATGGTATTGTGGTTAATAAGGAAAGTAGAACTTGTTATTGAGAAATATAGGGTAGGCAGTGCCTACTTTGAAGAGAAAGATGATTTGTCAGGTTTCGTACAGGGGCATAACCAGTGTGTTCTCAGTGTTGGATGACAAGTCCACCCTAAGCCCATATGCGATCAATCAGAATATGTTGTGAACTGTAGCAATCCAAACAAATATATAGTTAAAGAAAACATATGTATTGCTGTCAGTATTTTACTATACAAGAGTAGTTTACAGTTGAGTTGCCTAAGCCTACGTGGAATCTCCTCCTGAGACATAGTTGTTGTCCCTGAAACAGTAGCACCAAAGTCAAGGCCATGCTGTCCTGCAGTTTCCTGGGAGCTGTCTGGATCTCTGACAGTGGACAGGATCTCTTCATTTGCTATTAGTGGTGGCTCTGTAGCAGGCCCCCTGGTATCCACCCATCATGAGCCATTGCAATTACTCTCCTCCATGCAGATGAGATCATGTCAGTGGCCCTATGGTGCACCTGATCATATGTCCTGCTTTGGCTGCCTACTGTATTCATATCAGCCACTATCTGATGCCAAATTTGCATTCTGTCTGACATATCTCCACATCCCTCTCAAGAAGAAAGGTATCATGTTGCCTTAAAGCTTCCACAATGATTTGTTTCTTGGTGTCACTGAAGAAGGGTTTTCCAACACCACAGATCCTTACAGTCCACCATCCAGTCTGTCTCCATCACTGGTTGCATGACTTCAACACTATCAGCTGCATCTCAAGGTCAGTCCATTAACATAAGCACAAGGAAATTCCATTCCCCACACTCCACATCAGCTCGGCTCACCATTGCATGCCCAACTTCAACTGCTACAACGTTATGTTACCAAAAAACAGGTAATAATTCCATTTGGACACCGCGAACATTGCCACTGACCCTTATTTCATGTTTTACAAGGGGATACTACAAGAGGGGTTTTGGTTGCTGTAACAGTATAGACTTCAGTCAGGAATGAAATTAAATCATTGAGGCGAGTCCCATTTTGATAACAGGCCCTCCAGTGTGCTGAGCTTTTCATACTTTAATTTAAATCAGTAGAAATGCAGTTTTCCAACATGGAAGGAAGTCATTAGAGGCAAGTGATCTGATGTCTATCCTATAGGGGAGAGGCAGAGGCCTCTCCAGCTCCTGATATGCACTTTTTGTTTTTATGTTCTATCTTCTGATTTTTTTATATGGTGAGTCCATTTTTGTTGTCAAATGAGTAGATATAGCAGTGGCAATGTCTGTGGCATTAGGTGCTGATTTGTCTAAACATAGGCTAAATTCTTGGCTAGCCTTATAAGTGCCTCAGGACCAATAGCCTAGTAACCTCCTATGATCCTATGATCCTGCCCTATCACTTTTCTAGATGATCAGATGACTTATTCATCATTCCCTCTACAATATTTTTGTCCAATCCTCTCCATCACCATGTGTTCCCCTTTATCTGCCTTCTGTTTCCCCACCTTTTGATTGAATACCTCCCATATTTGTCTACATTTTATGTTTGGTTGTCTGTCCCACTACCTTCCATTCTCTGTCTCTGCCAAAACCATTCCTCAATATCTTCTCCACTTACCCTGCAACTTATTTTGCAGATGTGAGTCTTTCCCACTAAAACATAAGTTCTTCTCCCCCCAATGTCATACCCCCTGTTTATCCTTGTGTGATTTCCCCTTTGTTCTGCTCTTCCTTTTTATCTGCCCCACCCTTCCATTCCTATTTACATACCATTCTAGGTTGGTACTTTGATGTGCTGACCCACAGCGAGCTGTCTGCCACTGTGCATATGGCAGTGATCCGGTGCCCCATTACATGCCCGAGTACACATAGACTCAGACATGCTCAGGTACACTTGTTACCTTTCCTGTGATATTAGACAATCTGGTCATGCTCAGTTCACTAGCATAAGTACCTCATTGTGCCCCCCCCACCCATGCAGGATTTTGCTTACACATCTTAACACAAAGCTATTTTTTATTCCCTCGAGAAAAACTGGAACATTTTTTCTTGCTTCATTGTTTATACTTCTGTATTTGGGGATTGTCCCCATATTGTGCATAGAAAAGGTAGAACATTTAAGGAAATCTTAGAAGGAGGGAATAATGCTTTGAATAAGACTATTGAAACATGACAAGTAATTTTAAATGCGGGTCTTGCAATCAGTGTAAATATTTGACTAATAGGAGTTTTGCATGGGTTAACAATAAGGTTAAAACATCACTTCACTGAACTTGCAACTCCATTGGTATAATATACCTGGCTCTGTGTGGATTGTGTTTTTTTTTATGTAGGGAAAACCCAAAGAAGATTTAAGAACCATATTTATGAGCATGTTCTAGATATTAGAAACCAACATTAGTAATGTATTTTATAAACATGTTGAAAGAAAACCAGGCCACAAATTTGAATTCATGGGGATTAATCAGGTTATTAAGAACCCTGGCGGGGGGGGGGGTCCTTGGGTTGATTGGATTGAGGCAGTGGAGCTGGAATGATAGTTCAGGTTAAATGCATGTGTTTACCCCGTCTTGAATGACAAGATTTCTTTACACAGTATTTTGAAATTATGCTCATGCACTGTTTAAAGTTTTTGGTTATTAGGTATTTTTTTAAGTTCATTTGTTTCATTGTTAAGAATGAGTTTATTTTTTATTGTATTGAAAATTGTTTTACAGCTCAGACAATGTTTTTAGGTTTCTATTGACCTGTTGCAAGGATTCATTTTACTCAGTTTTATCTTATTAAGCTTTGAATGTTTATATATTTAGCTTGTTAATGAGTACTCAATTCAATTAGTGGTTGTATAGATTGTATAGCATGTGACTTATTTGGGAGGGTTTTTTTTTTCCAAATGAGTGATGTACAGCGATTTACTTGTTCTAAGTTGGTGATACATTTTTGATGAAAGCACTTAACCATTAAAAGTTTTTACTAACCATTTGCGGGTTGTTTTCATTTCTGTGACCTGGTATTTGTTATTTTCATGCAAGATTTTTCATGGACTACCAGCAGTACCCAAGACTGATACATATGTGAACAGCTATGAGTGATGTAACTCTAACATCTGTTTGTGCTTACTACTGAATTCAGACAGCATCTCTGTAGTTCCTTGTATGCCATTGTGTTGTATTGGCTTCATATCAAAGTCTGACAGTTGTTTATTTATCTTTTTTTCTTGTTGTAAAATGTGTATGTTTTCCATTTTTCTGAAAATGTTATATTTTTTAAGCCCTATCTGTTAGTATGTTATGTATAATGTGCACTGATCACATATACATTCTGCTGTAAGTGCTTAAGGCAAAACTGTTTTGTCTATTTAATATGCAGGAAATTTAGAAAAGCCACAAATACTTGTGAGATGCATGGAAGGGACAAACACTTGCAGTAAAATGAAGATCGAATGCAGAATCAGCCACTACACATTGAAAGAGTGCTGGTTCCATAGACGTGGTGAAGGGAAAACACGTTATTCAAACTCAAGATTCAACTCTGGGATTCAGTATGTCATTCAGAGTGTTACACATAATGATGAAGGGCCCTACACCTGTGAATGCAACAGTGTACAAAATGAATCTACACAGAGAAGTGACCCTACTAATTTATTCATAAAGCGTAAGTACGCTCACCTACAGTTACACATTCTACTGAAGTTGTTTCTTAATGCCTAAACATATGTTACGACAACAACACAAACAGCTATTACTCTTGGCATATAACATCCTGAAACTTAACATATGGTGACCTTAGTAGGACCACGTATTTTAGTGACTCATCAGGAATGTGATATAGACTTCCCACGAACTACCACGTAGGTGGTAGTCCCCTAAATACAGAAAATGTAATAAGGGAACTGGGGACCCAGGTGGACAGTAATCTCTCCTTTGATAATCATATTGCCAAGGCGGTTAGAAAATCCTTTTATGTGGCCCACCTAATCACAAATGAGTTTGCATATAGAAGAAAAGAGGTTATTGTGCCTCTCTACTCATCACTCATTAGATCCATCATAAAATACAACGCCCCATTTGGGATGTACCTTACAAGACACCTGCAACAGCTGGAAAGGCCACAAAAGTACCTCACCAAGAGGATTAGTGGCCTCAAACAGATGCCCTATGCAACCCGACTCAAGAAACTCCAGCTGTACTCTGTTGCATACCACTTACTCAGAGGAGATCTCTGCCTGACATACAAGGCCATGTCCAACCCAGAATTGATGGACATGCTCTACCTAAAGAAAACCATATCCCCTCGAGCCACATGCTCTAGGGATCTAAACCTCACCACAACAATAAATAGGACATGCTGGAGGGATAGATTTCTATCCCAGAGACTCCCCATGCTTTGGAACAGGATTCCAATATACATCAGGCAGAGCCCCTCACTAACACTCTTCAAGAGAAACCTTGACAAGTGGATGGGAAACAGAAAATTTACCCCGGGGATCACTGCAGTGTCTCTGCTGGACAGTGGTGCAGGGAACTAATGGCTCAGCTGGACAGAGGCACAGGGAACTAATCTAAGGGGGTGGTGAAAGTCAACACATTCTGGCTAGGGTTACAAATGCCCTTGGGCAGATAGCCTAGTACTTACCTATGAACCTATGAATCTAATCAGTGAGTATGCTATGAGTTGGGTATTGAGCTGTGAAGGACCTTTTACTTCCTGGCCTATCATTTATTTCAACAGTCTGGACAGGAATAATGTACAGTGTCAGGTTACTATCTTAATCAATCTGAAGCTCCCTTGTACCTCTGAAACCAGACACGGAGCCATCTCTGTTGCCATAGATAAATTTATTGATTTATTTAGATTTTTTGTTCACAATGTAGGTGGGCTGGTTCATTGAGCCTTTTCAGCCACAACCTAGACTCTATAAACATAAGTTCATAGGTTGTTACTAGGTTAATGACTACCAGGGCCCTTATAAGCTTTGCCATGCACCCCAAACCATTTGGGTCACCGAGTATCATGGGCATCTATACAGGGGTAAGGCATGATTTGTATGGGGGTGTTAGGATAAAACATCTCTTATTGATGGCCTCTGTCCATTAGGGACATGAGGGCCAGACAGGGGGTAAATTTATGATTTCCCATCCAATTGTCAATGTTTGATACGAATACCATCAGGGATGAACTCTGTTTTACATGGATGGGGAGCCTATTACATAGTGTAGGGATGCTTTGTGACACATATCTGTCCCTCCAGTGCACACACTGTTTATGTCACAAAGTAAGTTGAGATCCCAGGATCTGGTGTTTTTTGTGCTGTTTGTTTAGCTCATATGCAACAGATCCATCAGGGGTTGGTCTGAGAAAACCATTTAAGCTAGTCAAAGATCCCCTCAGCAGCCTGTAGGAGACTGAATACACTGACAGAGCCTTTAGTCAATCAGTGTAGTACAAGGTATTCATCGTCATCATCATCATCATCATCAGCCCACCTTTTCCCATTTTTCTACATAGGGTTGGGGCATCATGTTAACTGTCGCCAACTCTCATGATTCAGTGCCACACTCCTGCCTTCTTCAACACTTATGCCTCACTGTTGTACATCTTCTTTCACACAATCCATCCACCTCTTTGCTGGATGTCCTCGCTTTCTCTTACCTTCTTCCTGTCTTTCCCAAATCTTCCTCACCAGATTGTCTTCTGCTTTTCTACACATATGCTCACACCCCCATAATCTGTTCTCTTTGATCCTTTCTGCAATTGGAGCTACTTTGGCATCTGTTCTTATATGCTCCTTTCTTCATCTGTCCCACAGTGTGCATCCTACGACCTTTCACTTCATTTCCATCAGCTCTAGCTTCTTCAACTGTTCTGCCTTTACTGCCCAGGTTTCTGCACCATACAGTAGTACTGGTCACACTGCTGTCTTGTACACCTTACTTTTCAACTTCTTTGGCATTCTTCTGTCTTAGACTACACCTGATACTCTATGAAAGTTGGCTGCAGCCCCTCTGATTCTAGCTTTGACCTCTTCATTCAGACTACCCTTCTCCTCAACCACCCCTCCCAGATACTTGAAGCTGTTTACCTGTTCCACTATCGTCCCTTCTATCTCTATTCTCAGCCTCTTCTAATTTCCCCAGTTTGCTGCCATTACCAATGTCTTATCTGTGCTTAATTTCATCCCATGTGCCTTGAGTTTTGCATTCCATTCTCCTATGCTTTGCTGAAGTTCTAGCTCAGTCTGCATGTACTGCCACATCGTCTGCATACAGCAACTTTCTTAATCTGTCCCCTCCAACCTGTTTGCTAATGTAGTCCATCAACAGTGTGAACAGCAGGGGGCTCAGAACTGAACCCTGATGTACACCCACTCCCACTGGGAGCCCCTCTGTGAAGCCATACAGGGTATCCATGCCCTGAATTCTCCTGATGAAAAACCTTTGTGGGCATTTCAACTGTTACAAGTGTCTGGTTAGATGCATGCCAAAGTGCCATTGTATTCAACAATAGGTCTGATAAGGGATGAATAGATTGGTACTATAACTTCTTTGGACCTGGATGCCATACCTTTACCTATACGTTTGGTGACACAGAATTATTTTCGTATTATCCTAGCTATGTATTGATCAAAAGCCAGATTGCTGTCTACATATGTTCCCAGATCCCTTGCTACTTGGTTGATCCATACAGGTGTTTTATCAATGGAGTAATTAACCTGGGTTGACAAGTTCCCAAAGGGCACTATAATGCATTTTTAGCATTGAGTTTTAGGCCATGGCTTTGCCACCAGTCATTTCTCTATGAAAAACCCTCTAGAAAGACATTGGTGTCTTTGGAGGAATTTATAATAGCTCCCAGTTTACAGTCATCTGTGAACTTGGTGAGTGAGAGGCCTTGATCATTAGCCTTGACTTCTGAGAAGCAGATGTCAACAGGAGTGTGCCCATCAAGGAGTTGTGGGGTAGTCCACTAGTGATAGGTCTCTTGGTGGAGGTGGTCTCACCAATCCTGACTTCTTGGGTCCTGTTTATGAGACAGACAGAAATCCAGTGACTTATGTAGGGAATAATGCCTAGCTCAGAGAACTTGCATCAAATACCTTGGCCAGATCAAAATAAGCAGTATGCACTGTTTTACACTCATCCATTGTCTTGGTGACCTTCTCAAAGAAGTTAACTATGCTAAGTAGGCATGACCTTCCCTTAACAAAGCCACACTGGGGTAGATCCAGTGTCTTCGGGTTGCCAACATCCTTGTTTGCAACATTTTCCCATGTAGTGTAAGTACCAGATCCAGTATGCCTGATTATCTAGCTGGAGCATGCAGTATCTGCACCAAGGTATTTGGATTAATAAAGTCCAGGAAGCATTGTGCCTGTGAATCTGAGGCAGTGTATATTTAGCACTCTATAGAGGGATAGTTAATGTTATCAGTGAATAGGGTGTTTGGTAGGATGGTGAATACCTGTTGTAGGTTTAGGTAAGAGTCATGAGACTCTAGAGGCTTAGATGATGACCTTTAGGTTGCCGTGATATGGTAAGGGACCTTATCTATGCTGACATGCACATGGATGAGCTCCATAGTATCCTTCTGTTTATCCAAACTGTCGCTATGTTTGTTGGTAACATGGATCGAGACACCTCCTCATTGGCTCAAGTCTGCATTGCTGTTAGAATAAATTTATGGAAGGCACTGTAGTCTTGCACAGTTGCAGTATTTTAATGGCTTAAGTTAAATCTCTGTCACAACAGAGATATCTACATTTTCCACAGAAAGTGGGCTTGAAGGGTGTGGAGTTTTTTTGTTTAGACTCCTATCATTGAGCAGTAACACCTTAAGGTAGCTTGCAGACTTTTTCATTATATTGGCAGTTTTCTCTTTTTGGCATTGCCTAACAAAAGGCTCTAAGGTAATGGATAATGTTTTAGCCAATATCTGAAGGCTTAGAGGACAGGTCCACCCTTACATGGTAAGGCAACGTGATCCTTTGATTGGGTTTTTCTGGGCTGACAGATACTGGATCTCCCTGGAGTGACACCAGAAATTAAGCCAATTATTAAAATCAATCATTTTATATTCGTACTGTGACATCATCCTTGATGAAGGTAGAATTGCTGGTCAGTGCAAGGCTCATACCTACCTGTGATATCATCCTTGATGAAGGGAGAATGCCGCTCACCGAAAGGCTCATATCTACCTGTGACATCATCCATGAAGAAGGTAGAATTCTGCTCAGCACAAGGCTCATACGTACCAGTGACATCATCCTTGATGAAGGTAGAATTGCTGCTCAGTGCAAGGCTCATACCTACCTGTGACATCATCCTTGATGAAAGTAGAATGCTGTTCAGTGCAAGGGTCATCCCTACCTGTGACACATATTCCAGTAGATCCATCGTATCTGTTTACATATAGCCCAGTGAGGTACATCTCATGTTATTTACATCCACGTGGACTATGATCATATTGGTAACTGGGGTGCAGTTATTTAAGCCCATGCATGATACTGTGGATCCTGGCTACAGGTAGGTAACTAACCATTATATTCTCATTGTCTAACCTAGTGAATGAGGCACCCACATGATACTGTGGATCCTGGCTACATGTAGGTGACTAACCATTATCTTCTCCTTATCTAACCTGGTGAGTGAGGCACCTGCATGATACTGTGGATCCTGGCTACAGGTAGGTAACTAACCATTATCTTCTCCTTGTCTAACCTGGTGAGTGAGGCACCTGCATGATACTGTGGATCCTGGCTACATGTAGGTAACTAACCCTTATCGTCTCCTTGTCTAACCTGGTGAGTGAGGCACCTGCGTGATACTGTGGATCCTGGCTACAGGTAGGTGACTAACCATTATCTTCTCCTTGTCTAACCTGGTGAATGAGGCACCTGCATGATACCGTGGATCCTGGCTACAGGTAGGTGACTAACCATTATCTTCTCCTTGTCTAACCTGGTGAGTGAGGCACCTGCAATGTACTGTGGATCCTGGCTACAGGTAGGTGACTAACCATTATCTTCTCCTTGTCTAACCTGGTGAGTGAGGCACCTGCATGATACTGTGGATCCTGGCTACAGGTAGGTGACTAACCATTATCTTCACCTTGTCTAACCTGGTGAGTGAGGCACCTGCATGATACTGTGGATCCTGGCTACAGGTAGGTGACTAACCATTATCTTCTCCTTGTCTAACCTGGTGAATGAGGCACCTGCATGATACCGTGGATCCTGGCTACAGGTAGGTGACTAACCATTATCTTCTCCTTGTCTAACCTGGTGAGTGAGGCACCTGCATGATACTGTGGATCCTGGCTACAGGTAGGTGACTAACCATTATCTTCACCTTGTCTAACCTGGTGAGTGAGGCACCTGCATGATACTGTGGATCCTGGCTACAGGTAGGTGACTAACCATTATCTTCTCCTTGTCTAACCTGGTGAGTGAGGCACCTGCATGATACTGTGGATCCTGGCTACAGGTAGGTGACTAACCATTATCTTCACCTTGTCTAACCTGGTGAGTGAGGCACCTGCATGATACTGTGGATCCTGGCTACAGGTAGGTGACTAACCATTATCTTCACCTTGTCTAACCTGGTGAGTGAGGCACCTGCATGATACTGTGGATCCTGGCTACAGGTAGGTGACTAACCATTATCTTCTCCTTGTCTAACCTGGTGTATGAGGCACCTGCATGATACTGTGGATCCTGGCTACAGGTAGGTGACTAACCATTATCTTCTCCTTGTCTAACCTGGTGTATGAGGTACCTGCATGATACTGTGGATCCTGGCTACAGGTAGGTGACTAACCATTATCTTCTCCTTGTCTATCCTGGTGAGTGAGACACCTGCATGATACTGTGGATCCTGGCTACAGGTAGGTGACTAACCCTTATCTTCTCCTTGTCTAACCTGGTGAGTGAGGCACCTGCATGATACTGTGGATCCTGGCTACAGGCATGTGACTAGCCATTATCTTCTCCTTGTCTACCCTGGTGAGTGGGGCACCTGTGTGATACAAAATGGAATCCCCAATGACAAGAGTATTAGGTAAAGTATATGTTGGCCTTATGGGCTTTTATCTTGCGGGACCACTGGGCGTAGGCCTTTTTGCGATGTTTGGTGTTGCTTTTCGTTTGTGTGTTTAAGTGTTTGCTAAGGAGCAGTGCTGGCATTAGATGGCTTTGAAGGTCTGCAAGATTTAGGAAGGTTTCTTTTAAGTGCCTCAGCATAAGACAATCTGTGTGCTCAATGGTGTGTGAGAATGTAGTTTGGGTATTCCAGACAACCTTGGTAGTATAAAATATGTTTGCCTCCAAGGAAGTTGTGTATTTACATCTCTCGCATGCTGTGTTATTTTCTTTCATGATTGACTGGATGTTTGAGAACATGAGGCAATTGTTACATTGTCTTAGGATGCCCATATCTACTAAACTGACCACAGAAACATTTGAAAATTCCATTAGCATGTCATCTGGACCTGTAGTAGGGTAGGCTGTTAAGGATTAAGGATGAGGTTCTATGAGGAGTCTCCCAGGGTAGTTCTGAGGTTACAGGCAAGATGTTATACAGTGCTAGGAACTTGCAGTGCTATTCAATGCACAGGCTAGCTGCTCTGATCTCAGCTCCAAACAATGTTATGTAATGTAACAAGTTTCAGACCTAAATGTAACTTTATAGAGAAATGTTACTCTTGAGGTATTTACTGCTATGCAGGGCACTGCTGAACATTGCTGCTCGGTGGCAGCTCTATGCCCACTTGTCTGATTTATAGTAGAGAAAAAAGCTTGAAAAAAGACTCCTGTGCTATATGGCCAATAAACCACACTTTTATTTCATGGTGTGCTTTCCAACTCAGAGGCACCAGATGAACACTTTCGGCCACAACATGGATGATGCTAGAGTTTCTTAATTTAAAAGTCCAGCAAATGCAGCTCTTAAGTACAGATTAGACAACAAACACAAGTAGTAGTCATTGGTGTATAAAGCAAGTAGAAGTGTAATAAATCAAGAAAATATTCTTATCTTAGATTGTATGACTCTGGATGCAGTTGAAACACTTCAGAAGTGTTTCACAATTCTCTGTAGATGAAGAAAGAACGTTGAAAACCTATCTGATTTATAGTGGAGAAAAAAGACTTGAAAGCTGACTCCTATACCCTCTGCCTATAAACAGCCACACTTTGAGCTTGCTGGTATGTTTTCCAACACAGAGACAGACCAGATAAACAGTTTCTTCCATAAAATTGATGATCTTAGAATTTGTTAATGTAAAAGCACACCAAAGGCAGCTATGAATTGCATATTAAACAACAAACAAACAACCTCTAAACAACTAAGTCTGTGGTTAAGTCACCCTTCTGCAAGGTGATTAGGTGGCAAACAGAAATAGAAAAGCTGACAGAAAAATGACTATCTTTGCCAAAAAAACAAAATAAATATTTTTTTTAATGCTCAAAAAAATGAGGAATTAATGTATAAAGCAAGCTGAAGTGCGAAAAATGAAGTAACTATTCTTATCTTAGCTTGGATGCCTTTGCAATCAGTTGAAACACTGGGGCTCATTTTCAGTGAGGACATGAGGAGAAAAGCTCCAGAAAGTTTGCAGTCTTATACAAGATAATCAAAACAATGGGCCGGATTCATGAAGGCTTGCATGGAGTCTAAGAGTAGAGTAGAGTAAGACTCCATGCAGCCAACATGTCCGCCGAGCGATCCAGGAACAGCCGATAGGGGTGTGCAACAGAGTTCCCAAAATGAGTCCTACACGGACAGGGCTTGGATATGCAAATTACCTCAATTGCAGGAAAAAGCTATGCAAATGAGGTAAATTTTTGATCCAGGAAACCCGAACCTGTCCGACTAAGAGTAGTGTTATTTGCAGAAATGTTCTCAGTTTTTAACTGAGTACGGTTCTGCAAATAGCAAAACGGAGCCGTGACAGCTCCAAAAAAAGGATGCATTTAGTTGAGGAAGCATGCCAATGGCCAAACATACGGCCATTGCCAATGTTCACTGATGCAAAATAAAAATAAATTAATTTTTTTTTTCATCCCGATCTCCGGGGTTTAAGCATAGCGCAGCACCGCGCAAATGCGCTGCACTCTAAAAACCAGAAAATCAATAATTAAGATCCATAAATGTGGATTTTATTGCTATTCTGAATTTAGAATGCAAGGGAATGGCAGGCTGAAGACAACATGGCCACCGAGTAGAGGTTGCTAAGGGGGGAAGCTCAGTCTAAGAGATGTAACCAAGCATTAGTAGGCAATCCTATTCAAATGAGGGTTGGGATAGTGAATCACTAGTTTACATAGCAAATGAGCACAGTCAATTGAGTGTAGGAGTAGGATTAGGGGAGTAACAGAGTAGAAGATAGGTGACATCATGAGGGGGTATGTATGAAAGAAGTGAAGCTCATTGGAGCAGAGTGGCATGTGTCAGCTGTCATTTACACATCATTGTAAGAAGTGTGTCAACAGGTAGGCTAGGTAAAGGCAAGAAATTGAAAGTGTATGCCGTGGATAACACTAAAGTTTCTTGCTGAGTGTGTATGCACGCGGGTGCATGCCCGTCAACCCGAGTAAGACTGTGTGCGCACATGTAAGTGTGTGTACGCGCGTATAAGTCAGAGTAACCATGTATAAGGCTGTTTAAAGTTGTGTAAGCACGTTTGTGCCAGTGTGCTCACGTTTTACCAAGAATAAGCAAGTTTTAGTCAGTGTAAGCATGTGTGTGCACGTGTGAGCTGGTGTGCGCGTGCTTGCACTTGTGTGCGTGGCGTTGCCCCCCTGAGGAAACAAAAAGGAAAAAGGAAGCACAACAAATAGTAGGAAGTTACCAGGGAGTACTAGCAGAGTTAGCAGGTGAAAACAATTAGAATCAGGCAATTACACAGGCAGTACACAAGCCCAGCCCAGCCCAGCACTTAAAACTCTGCAAACAACATTCCGTTATGTTTCTCTCAAGAGACACTGCAACGCTGCAGTAAGCTAATAGAAGTGAAAACTGAAAAAGCTTTACTGAGACAAAGAAATGTTAGGGGCTGCCATTGCTGTTATAAGGCGACATATGCAACATGCTGAGGGTGGTCACAATGCAAATGCTGCTGGACAACCCACAGTGAGGAGATGGAGAAGAGTGTACAGGCCCAGGGTAACCTACCAGTGGCTACATGAGCTGTTGATAGTGGAGTGCTATAGAGTGAACAGAGACATCCTGCAGCAAATTGTTGAGCTGTGCAGGCCATGCTTCACACACATAATCAACAGAGGGGAACCCATCCCATTGGAAACTAAGGTATGTGTTGGCCTAAGAATATTAGCAACAGGTACCTTCCAGAGACCAACTGGTGATATGATGGGGATATCACAGCCATCAGCATCCAGGGTACTGCACCAGTTCCTGGATGTCATGTCAGCACATGTCGGTGATCATGTATATTTCCCCAATTCCTGTGAGGTATTGGCCAGCAATATGCGTCTCTTCAGGCAAATAGCAGAATACCCTGAGGTAGTGGATGCAATAGATTGCACGCACATACGCATCAAAGCACCAGCCGGTGAGCAGGGTAGGGTCTACTTTAACCACAAGGGCTTCCCCTCCATCAACTGCCAGGTCGTGTTACTACTGAATGTGTGTGCTGGCTGCCCTGGAAGCTGCCATGATTCCCATATCTGGCATCTGACACAGCTGTACCAGACATTTGCCAATGGGGACATCCCTCATGTTCACCTAGTGGGGGATGCTGGCTATGCACTGGAGCAGTGGCTGATGACACCCATCAGAAATGCACACACACCTGAACAGGAACGCCATAATGAGGCACACGCACAAACATGAAATGTAATTGAGAGTCGGTTTAGCCTGCTCAAGTTGCAGTTCCGGTGCCTGGACACATCTGGTGGAGCTTTGCAGTACTCACCAACTACATGTACCCAAATTGTCATGGCATGTGCTATGCTACATAATATGATCCTGTGAAAACAGCTGCAGCAGGACCAGCATAGGCCCAGGCCAAACAGCCCCCCACCATTGCCAAGGCCATCACAGGCAGAGCGTGACTAGGAGGAGGAACAACCTGACCCTGCCCCAGTAGACAGAAGGAGGTGTGCCCAGTATGCTTTGGCCTTGGCAAAGAGGCAACGCATAGCACATACACTGGTTCAGTAGGAACCCTGGAAATTATACCGCTGTCTGACTCACACATATAGTAAAAGGGATGCCTAACTTGACACTACCTGTTTTCAGACATGTATAGGGAGTGTATTATGTGAATCCATCATAGGCAGCCCTGCAGCACCACCTGCGGCATGATTGCCATGTGTTAAGCAATATAAAGCAGTGTTAAACAGCATTTACCACCACGTAGTATATGTAAACAAAATCGCACACACCAACTAGCACAACTGTGGTCAATGTTGAGCAATACTGGGCAACATTCAGCAATGTTGGTTAACGCTGAGCAATGTTGGACAAGCTTGGTCTAAGTTGGGCATAGCTGAACAAAAGCCAACATGCTCATATTTGCTCTACTGGCCCTTAAGCAGTCTGGTCTGCTCAGTATGAAAATATAATGTAGTAACACTGTAGGATTCAGCAACCAGGAAGGACGAAGCAAACTTCAAGATTCCATATACGAACTCCTTTTATTGATAGAATACAAACAGACAAGCGCTTTCACGCACCGAGGTGTGCTTCCTCAGATCTTCACAGATCTTCAGTATGAAAATATAAAGCAGTGACAGGCCTCATACCCAGGATACTGTGCACTATAGTCATAGTACTGAACCACTAAACCATGACAGTATTTCAATGGTCAGTCTGTATGAAGAAATGTTGATAAGTCTATGCAAAGTATCTCAAGGAAACCCTGCAGGCACTGCATAATCCCTGTCAAGTTATGACACAAAGGTGAGGCCTGCAGTAAGAATAGAACCTGATTTTTAACACACATAGTATAAATGTTAATATTGGTCATGTTCACATACATCAACAAATGTAGTGGACCTCAGACAGCAACATACTAAAAGGTCACACTGGGCATGCACACACACTTGAATAGTTGAGACAAATGTCAGGCAACAAAACAGTGAAAGTCCGAACTGGGCATGCTCACACACTTAGGCAATGTCTGAGTGCAGCAGTGGGCCACACATATCCGGCAGTTGCATGTGTTAACCCAGGAACCTCTCACTATTCAGCAATCCACCCTGTGCACACAGTTATATGACAACAGACACATATATAATATAGTGGAACCCTGTCATAATCAAATATGTTTTGCAGATACTTAGGTTGTTCATAGAAAGTGGGAAAACAAAGAAGATAAAAAACCTGCAATCAGTATCATCAATAAACAATGTGCATCCCAAACATTATCATAGGTTTAGAGGTTGATACTAGGCTATCTGCCCTAGGGCATGTATAAGCCTAGCCAGAGTGTGTTTGGCTTTCGCAACCCTGTCAGATTAGTACACTGTGCCTGTGAATAGTAAGTCACACAAGATAGCCCATTTACATTTAGTCTATTGTGCCTCTGTCTAGCAGGGACCCAGAAGATATCCCAGGGGTAAACATACGATCACCCATCCACTTGTCAATATGTCTCCTGTAGGTGGTCAGTGGGGGTCTCTGCCTATACGGAACTGGGATTTCATTCTGGAGTGAGTGGAGCCTCTGGGATAAGAATTTGTCCCTCCAGCATGTCCTATTAACATCTGTGCTGAGGTTTACGTCCCTGGAGTGTGTAGCTCCAAGGGATTTGGATATCCTGAGGTGGAGTATGTCCATTAATTCTAGGTTGGACATGCCTTTAAACAACAGGCACAGATTGCATCCGAGTATGCGGTAAGTGACTGAGTAGAGCTGGAGTTACTTTCTCCGAACTGCAAAGGGCATCAGTGTGAGTCCCTAGATCTGCTTGTTGAGGTACTTTTGTGGCCATTACAGTTGCTGCAGGTGTCGGGTAAGGTACATCCCAAATGGGGCATTGTATCCAAGCATGGTCTTGATGAGTGTAGGGGCACAATGACGTCACTTGATCTAGATGTGAAACCTTATGGGATAAGGTGGGCTATATAGAAGGTCTGTCTAACCACTTTGGCAACTTGATTGTCAAAGGCGAGAGTACTAACAACTCATGTCCCCAAATCCCTAGCAACTCCTACCGTACGTAATGGATTACCACCTATGTGGTAATGTATGGGCATGTTGTTATTCCCAAAGGGAATGACTATGCATCTAATGGCATTTAGCTGTAGGCCATGGCTCTGGCACCAGTCATCCATCTCTGTGAGACCCTGTTTGAGGATGCTTGTGCCAGCTGGAGAGTTGATTATGGCACCCAGTTTGCAGTCATCTGTGAACATGGTCAGCCATATTCCTCCTGTGTTAGCCTGTACGTCAGAGAAATATATACTGAACAAGAGAGGTCCCAGGACTGAGCCTTGTGGGATGCCACATGTAACTGGTGTATAGTCAGACATGGCACCTGCAATACTGACCAAGTGGGTGCTATCCCTGATCCAGTTAGCAATCCACCTTGTGACATATGTGTCGATATCGAAGCTGGTGAGCCTATGTATAATGGCCGAGTGGGGTATTGTGTTGAAGAGTTTTGCAAGGTCCAGGTAGGCTGTGTGGACAACCTTCCCTACATCTATGGACCTGGTAACTGTTTAAAGAAGTCGAACAGGTTCAAGAGGCAAGATCTGCCCACAACAAAGCTGAAATGTGTAGGACCCAGTGTCTGTAGATTGCCGATGTGTATGTGTATGACTTCCATGACAATACGCTCCATAGCTTTGCAGAACAGGCTAGTTAGGCTTATAGGGCGATATTGTCCGGGGTCCGTTGTGGCACCACCTCTGTGGAGTGGGACCACTGTTGCTGTACGCCATTCCTTGGGTACATATCCTGTAGTAACTCTGATATTGAACAGTGACTTAATGTGAGGGTTGCGTTCGTCATGAAGCTCATGTAAGACGCAGGCCGGGACACAGTCTGGTCCCATTGATGCTGTGTTGTCTGCTTTGTGGAGGGCAGCACTCACCTGTTCATTTGTGATGTCAGGGAGGTTACACTCTGTTGGGATGGACAGTTGCTCTTTAGGGGGATGGGGGGGGGGGAGACATTTGCACTGAACCTGTTTGCCAGGGTGTTGGCAATGTCTGTGGGTTCAGGGTATGTTTAGTCAGTATGCAGTAACGCACAGCATATTAGTGAGTTTCCACCCAGGTTCCTGACATAACTAATGAAGGCCTTGTGATTGTCCTAAGTGTCTGGTGCAATTGTCCATTAGAAGTGGGTCTTAGATGAATTCATGAGTGATCATAGCTTTTTGCTAGTACTGATCAGAGATACCTTTCCTGTCTGGGATTGTGCTCTATCATGTAGTAGCCTCCTCCTTTCATTGTATAGCTTATTAATGGCTGGGGTCCACCAGACAGGTCCCCCTGCCTTTGGAGGAGTGAGTCTTGTTGTTATTTGGGATAGCACGATCCATGCATTCCACTAGGTGTCCATAGAATGTGTTTGTAAAGGATTCAGAGGTCTGTGCCGTATTTACCACTGTCTCAGGGTCTTTGAAGGATACCACCTTGGCTTGGAGAAGTGTGACATTTGCTTTTGAGAAGTTCTTCACCAAGATTACCTAAGATGGGGGTGGGGATGGGATATGGACGTCCAGTGAGATAAATGTATGGTCTGACCTTACGAATGAGGGGTATACATCTGGTGTGGAACATAGAGTCCCCATGTTGGTGATGATCAGGTCCAATATGTTTTCTCCTCTTGTGGGTGTGGTGACCAGCTGTGCCATAGCATTTGAGTTTACAAATACTAGCAACTGTTGGGCGAGGGTGTTGGGGCTTGTGTAGTATTCCCAGTCAATGTTTGGGTATTTGAAGTCACCCAATATAATGGTGTTTGGGGAGACCTTCATATTCTCCAGTATTCCCATGAAAGCCGATTGGGGTTCCTAAGTTTGGGAGGGTGGTCTGTAGCAGGCTACAAACTGAAAGGCAGTTTTGCCCACTGTTAGTTGCACATGTATGGTCTCCAATGCTTTGTGCAGTGCTACTAACCTGGAGGTGTGTGTATCTGTAATGTATATGGATACTCCCCCTATTTTTGTTGGCCAGTCCGAGTCTTGAGGTCAGAAAGCATGGTATGAAATATAAACTGGTAGTGCTGGTGTGCTTTTGGGACCATGAACCAGGTGTCTGTTACTGCACAGATATCGACATTCTCCATACTGAGGAGAGACCTGAGTGCACGCATTTTTAGGGTAAGACATCTGGTGTTGAGCAGCATTACCCTCAGTTTCTTTTACCTTGTATTGTCTATGGAGGTGGGTTTGTCTTTTGAGCCTCGCTTAAAAAAGGCACTATGGGGGTGGCAAGAGCCTTAGCCAGTATTCAAAAGTCCATGGGTGACAGGTACAAGCTGTGCATAGCGAAGCTAAATGGCATGTAGAGCATGTCATCCCAGGCTGACAGACACTGGATCCCCTTTGAATGACACCAATATGTTAGCCAACTGTTAAAAGTGATCAGTTTGTCTGTATACTGTGACATCATTCTTGGTGAGTGTAAGATGCTACACAAGGTCAGGGTCATACTAGCCTGGGCTACATGATCAGAGAGTTCCTCTATGTCTCTTGTCATGTAGTCCAGGGAGGAACATCTGAGATTATTCACACCAGCTTGGACAATGATGGAGCCATTTCTGTACTTGCTTTGGAGTGACCTGAGTGCATGTGTTATGTGGTGGATCCTGGCACCCGACAGACAGCTCAAAGTGACCATCCTCTTGTTCAGCCTGGTGAGTGGGACGTCAGTGTGTCTGACAATAAGTGTCACCTATTACAAGTGTATTAGGTGTGTTGTTTAGCCCTAAGGGCAGTGACTGTGTGACGCACTGACTTGGTGAACTATGTGATATGTGGGTATTGTTGTAGGGTAGCAGTTGTTTGTGTGTCTGCTTTGGAGGTCTCTTCTCCTTAGGCAGAGTTTATTTAGAGCCTCCGAGTATGTTTATGTGTGGTAATGTAGTTTGATTGCTGTTGCTATAGGTCTATGTGAGACTGGATTTGTGGTGTGTGTGGTTACCTTCACTACCTGATAGACTGTTCCAGTCATGGGTCAAGAGAGCTCAGCCTCCTGTATGTCTATATAGTTGCATCTTTCACATATATCTGAGTTTTTTGGGAGGAGGAGAGGGGTGTCTGTGTACAAAAGGCAGTTGTAACATTGTGTCAAAATTCCAATATTCACCAGCTGGACTGAAGTGTACACATGAAACTGACCTTTGGACATGCCAGGATATTATGATGACATACTCTGTTGACTGATCACAAAGGATCAGTAGGGTGTTAAGTGTGTAAAAGAGTATAACAGGGGTTTAGTGCTCAGGTTTGTCGGTATTTTGTAAAGATTATCTGCGAAGGTGTCCAGACTGAACCATGACACCTCCTTCAGCTATGTCATAAATAGCAATGTACACTCATATATGTCCTGAGTCAGGGCCAACTCTACCTGACTGACAATACCGACATCCTGTCAGACAGGCCCATATATACATACCCACCTCCCACTGACAAAAGGCCCTATCATCATACCAGGAGATATCACGTGTGGAATGGGTAAACAGCTCCCCCCACAGCCGAAAGCATGGCATCAATTGGATTACATTGTTTCCCTATATGTGTCATGAGTGAACAACAGAACAAACAGACCCTGCACCTGAACAGTCTGTTGAGCCTCACCCTCTCTACAGGATCTGAAACTGTTGAATGTGTTACAGCAACATATGGCACTCCCCACAAGTGTTGGTGCACAACAGACCATGGGAAGTATAGTCCAATAAGCCTATGAAGTCTGATCTGCAAGGCCATGGATTCCATCATGATTGAAGTCATAAACAGAGCTATTGGAAGCCAACAAACACACAACCCTATCAACTGTGGTATGTCCATAGGCAGATCATGGTTCCCAAACATGCTAGACTGTTTGCAAGGCAGCCACCCAGGACATACATCACTGAACGGAGCTACACATGTCCCACATAGACTTTGAATAGCCCTTTATCAACAACCCAGACACGTCGTATCCACAAAATCAACAATCTGTGCATAAATATGTGTTGTCATATGAAGGAATGGCAATTTTTCTACAGATAGATCATACAAGCTAAGAATTGTGGGGTCCTGTTCAAGTTGTTAACACTTGCTGACCCACATGGTTCATTCCTGGGATTGCATAAAACAAAGTGTACACACGTTACCATGTCCAGTCTGATGATGTCAGCATCCTACAAATATAGCAGGAGAAAAAAAGCCACCCAGTAAAGTATATAGTGCGTCATGTTAATGTGTATTTTTCTAGTATCATAACATAGTTAGGTAGGGGTTTGAAACCTGCAATTGCTGACTGTGCGTGTGTGTGTGGGGAGGTGGTTTGTGTATACATGTTATTTCCTTTGAGCGGAGTGCCCTTTTTGGAGACTGGGAAAACACATTAAAAGAGGTACATTCCTCTTTGGAAAGTCTGATGATGTCAGCATCCTAGAAATATAGCAGGAGAAAAAAAAAGCACCCAGTAAAGCATATAGTGTGTTGTGTTAATGCGTATCATTCTAGTATCATAACATAGTTAGGTAGGAGTTTGAATGCTGACTGCGTGTGTGATTTCTTTTGAGAGGAGTGCCCTTTTTGGAGACTGGGAAAACACATTAAAAGAAGTACATTCCTCTTTGGAAAGTCTGATGATGTCAGCATCCTAGAAATATAGCAGGATAAAAAAAAAAACCACCCAGTAAAGCATATAGTGTGTTGTGTTAATGCATATCACTCTAGTATCATAACCATAGCTAGGTAGGAGTTCGAAGCCTGCCATTATTGACTGCATGTGTGATTTCTTTTGAGAGGAGTGCCCTTTTTGGAGACTGGGAAAACACATTAAAAGAGATACATTCCTCTTTGGAAAGTCTGATGATGTCAGCATCCTACATATATAGCAGGAGAAAAAAAAAGCACATAATAAAGCATATAGTGTGTCGTGTTAATGTGTATTTCTTTAGTATCATACCATAGTTAGGCAGGGGTTTGAATCCTGCAATTGCTAATTGTGTGTGTGTGGGGAGTGTGATTTCCTTTAAAAGACATCCCCTTTTTGGAGACTAGGAAAACACATTGAAAGAGGTACATTCTTTGGAAAGTCTGATGATGTCAGCATCCTACAAATATAGCAGGGGAAAAAAAGACACCCAGTAAAGCATATAGCGTGTCATGTTAAGGTGTATCTCTTTAGTATTATAAAATAGATAGGGGTTTGAATCCTGCAATTGCTGGGGGGGGGGGGTGTGTGTGTGTGATTTCCTTTGAAAGGTGTCCCCTTTTTGGAGACTGGGAAAACACATTGAAAGAGGTACATTCTTTGGAAAATCTGATGATGTGTCAGCATCCCACAAATATAGCAGGGGAAAAAGAACACACCCAGTAAAGCATATAGCGTGTCATGTTAAGGCGTATCTCTTTAGTATTATAAAATAGATAGGGGTTTGAATCCTGCAATTGCTGGGGGTGGGTGTGATTTCCTTTGAAAGGCGTCCCCTTTTTGGAGACTGGGAAAACACATTGAAAGAGGTACATTCTTTGGAAAGTCTGATGATGTCAGCATCCCACAAATATAGCAGGGGAAAAAAAACGCACCCAGTAAAGCATATAGCGTGTCATGTTAAGGCGTATCTCTTTAGTATTATAAAATAGATAGGGGTTTGAATCCTGCAATTGCTGGCGGGGGGGTGTGATTTCCTTTGAAAGGCGTCCCCTTTTTGGAGACTGGGAAAACACATTGAAAGAGGTCCATTCTTTGGAAAGTCTGATGATGTCAGCATCCCACAAATATAGCAGGGGAAAAAACACACCCAGTAAAGCATATAGCGTGTCATGTTAAGGCGTATCTCTTTAGTATTATAAAATAGATAGGGGTTTGAATCCTGCAATTGCTGACTGCGTGTGTGTGGTGGGGTATATGTGTGTGATTTCCTTTGAGAGGAGTTCCCTTTTTGGAGACTGGGAAAAAATTTTGAAAGAGGTACTTTCCTCTTTGGAAAGTCAGATGATATCAGTATCCCAGAAATACAGCAGTGGAAATCAACACTTTCAGTAAAGCATATAGCACGTCATGTTAATGCATATTGCTTTAGTAACATAACATAGTTAGATAGGGGTTTGAATCCTGCAATGGTTGAGTGTGTGATTTCCTTTGAGAGGAGTGCCCTTTTTGGAGACTGGGAAAACACATTAAAAGAGGTACATTCCTATTTTGAAAGTCTGATGATGTCAGCATCCCACAAATACAGCAGTGGAAATGAAAGCTCCCAGTAAAGCATATAGTGTGTTGTGTTAATGCATATCTCTCTAGTATCATAACCTAGTTAGGTAGGGGTTTGAATCCTGAAATTGCTGAGTGTGTGTGTGTGTGTGACACTGTTGGTCAATGCCGTGTGGGTTTTGCTTTTACTATGCTATGACATATCAGGATTAAAACAGTATGTGCATTGCACACATCAGGTATCTGTGTGGCAAATAAATATATGTACATGTGACCTCAATTAGTACATAGGTGTGAAGCCTGCATAGTACATGAATACATTTGTTACCTTTGACAGATTGTGCCGCTGCTTCTCAGATCGTAGGTCACATATGTATGTATGTGACAAGACCGGCCACTGTAGTGATCTGTGGCCAAGGTCATCTGTGTCACACACACCCATGACAGTTACTATAGACTAGTGTGAGTGAGGGTACATGCCTGGGGTATATGTCAGACATGTTCATACACAACAACGTCTGGCAATAATGGACAGTCATTATAGGTGTACAACAGGCTTGTGGATATGCATACAGGCCGCTAATTTCTTATGTGATACACCGAGTGACTCCACAATACCTTTGGATATGTGGATACCAAAGGACAGATGACATAACTCTTGGCTGCATGTACACATTGGTACCCAACATACATGTTGGGGGCTACCACCTATGTGGTACTGTCGGGATAGTATGTATAGTAAATGTGGATGACTATGCTATAGTTGGCTTAGAGCTATACAACATGTGTTGGACAACAGGTATCTGTCTGTATGATACCCTTGTGTAGGATATGTGTCCCATCCAGAAAATGCATTGTAGGCCAATGCATGCATTTACAGATGTGGATGGACATATCCCTAGTGCGTTTGCATGTACCTAAGAGGGCTATATGCCAAACAGGTGTGGCCCCAGGAACGGGTGGTGGTCAATATCACTGGTTACTGTTGTAGTATAGTACCGGAAGGATCCAACTGTTACTGAGTTCCCTACATCTGTGTGTCAGTTGTAAGGACATCATCTAATGATTGGTTATAGTCAGGCTGTTGAGGTTGTGTATACTACCAGAATGCAAAACATTGACAGATAGTAACAGTATCACCCACAGCATAGTGCCAAACCATGTCATACACACGTGTACCCATGTTAGAACATATCTGTAGAAGAATGCATACTGGCCATCAAGAGATACTATGAGATGTTAACACTGTGTAATACAGGGTATGTCACATGTCCCATGTGTCCACTATGCATGTACATGCAGATAGTGTGCCTCCACCATGTTCACAGATGTACACATGCTAATCTGTACTACACACATCACACACATACTGTCCACTCACTAACACATGCTTGCAACACTATACACTTCAGCCAAGTGGCACATTGGTGGACAATACATACTCAGACATAACACTGGTGTAAACAATGCTACATTGACAATCATCACTTTGATGCATCATGCCTGCTCAGATATACCTACAAGGATATCATTACACTTTCCTGTTGACAACATGCTAACATTGCTACACTGCTATAATGTCACCCTGTGCATCAGTACCATGTTAGCCTGTTCCTGCATCGATGTTACAGATGACAGGAGGTGGCACAGGATTCATCATATGCACATGGTGTGTTGTTGGTTTGCCAGAGCCCGACATTGACCCATCCAAGCAACATGTATGTGTGTGTGTGAGGGACAACAGTACAGCATGAGCCAATGTTGATGTAATGTGTGTGAGTATGTGTGAGCTCTAGTTTGGTTAATGTGTGTGTGTCTGCATGCACACAGCTCCACCATGTGGCTGCCATATACGGGAGGTTGTGGGACAGCCACAGACTGTACCTGCCAGGCTGTACAGATCATTGTCTCTGGGCACAGACATGGTACCTGTGCCTGGCAAGGGTGCTACGGACAGTATCGAGTACCAAGCCTGACTGGGTACTATCATCAGAGGCAGAGGTATGTTGACTGGACCCATGTCCCTGCTGGGACTGGCCAGAGCCACGTGTACGGGGTCTACTAGGATGGTCAATCAACAAGCCAGCCCCAGTGGTACTGCCACTACGGGAGCGGCTGTGATCTGTGGGTCATCCGCAATGACTGCCAACCATTGATGTTGCTGGCATACGTCCACGTCGACATCTCAACTGTCCCGCATGGTCCTGGATCATGGAAAACACATTGTGGAGGGCATCTAATATCTCCCCCCAAAGTCTATCAATGACCTTGTTGTAATTTCTGATGGCACCGGCAAGGTCACGGATACTGTCATTGACAGTGGTGTAATGGGCCCTCTGCACCCTTAGTCCCTGTCTGCTGTACCATTCCATATGTGCCTGTGCCTGCATTACAGCCTGGAACATACTTGAGGTTGTAAGACTTGTGGGGGCACATCTGCCAGGGGCATTATGACCAGTGGCGCTCCCACAAGAACCCCTGGACATCTGCCTTTGTGATACTCTTCCAGGAATCCGGGTATGGCTGCTGTGAGGAGATGCATGTGCCATGGATACCACACTATCCTGGTCAATGCCAACT
>NC_056726.1:1073506963-1073645237 GCF_019279795.1 Protopterus annectens | reverse complement strand
AATAAAATAAAAAACAATCAGGATATAACCCTCTACACTTGAAAAAAACAAACAGGTATGTCAATCAAGTAAGCATGTAATGGACTGCAGTAGGGGGTATGTAAGAATGGGAAATAGGAACTGTAACATATATGACTCAACAAGACTTGCTGTGCTGATATATTGCCCATCAGAACCTATGGCCATAGCATCTGGGTCTGTCTGCAGTGACATAGATCATAGGTCAGGACCCTGAGTCACCCAAGGAAAGGATAACTCACATATGACTATTACTGCAGCGTATGTTGAACAATACTGACTGACAATGATAGGCCAACTGCTGGGATGTCGTACATATCCTTATCTTACTTGTGAATATAACTATGATATACTTGGTTATCTCAGAAATGTGAGAGACCTATACATGGTATTTGCATAGTAAAGTACTGTTGCATGTGTGTGTTAAACTGCATGTGATATACTGAGCTCATACCATTAAACTGTCCAGTGTTATATACACTGATCATATGTGTACCTCATATCTGTAGTCATTTACTCATACAGTTGTGTTATGTCTGGCAAATCATTGGCAAATCTGTGAAGACTGACATTACAACATCTTCTTTTATTTCTTGCTGTTCCCGTTAGGGGTCGCCACAGTGGATCATCTGTTGCCATCTCTGCCTGTTCACTGCATCCTGCTCTGCCGCACCAACCACCTGCATGTCCTCTCTCACCACATCGAGGAACTTTATCTGAGGCCTTCCTCTTTTCCTCTTACCTGGCAGTGTCATCCTTACCATCCTTTTCCCAATATACTCAGCATCCCTCCTCAGCACATGTCCAAACTGATGTAATCTTGCCTCTCTGGCTTTGTCTCAAAACCGTCCAACATGGGCTGACCCTGTCATACACATATTACTAATCCTGTCCACCCTCATAAGTTCATAGGTTCATACTAGGCTATCTGCCCTAGGGCATTTATATGCCTAGCCAGAGTGTGTTTGGCTTTTGCCACCCCTTGGAATGAGTATACTGTGCCCATTTTAAGGTTTAGTTTATTGCACCTCTGTCTAGCAGTGACACAGAAGTGACCCCCGGGGTAAACCTACGATCTCCCATCCACTCGTCAAGATTTCTCTTGAAGAGAGTCAGTGAGGGGCTCTGCCTAACATGGACTGGGATTTTATTCCAGAGTGAAGAGAGCCTCTGGGTTATGAATCTGTCCCTCCAGCATGTCCTATTTATTTCTGTGCTGAGGTTCAAATCTCTCCCTCGCGTAACTCTGGTGGATTTGGATTTTCTGAGGTGGAGCATGTCCATTAATTCCAGGTTGGACATGGCCTTGTACGTCAGGCATAGATCGCCTCTGAGTAGGCGGTATGCGACTGAGTAGAGCTGGAGTTTCTTTAGCCAGGCAGCATATGGCATATGTTTGAGTCCCTTGATCCTCTTTGTGAGGTACTTTTGGGGTCTGTCCAATTGCTGCATGTGTCGGGTAAGGTACATCCCAAATGGGGCATTGTACTCAATTATGGGCCTGATGAGGGAAGAGTAAAGGGGCACAATGACCTCACCCGATCTAGATGTGAATCCCTTCATGATAAGGTGGACAATATAGAAGGTCTTTCTAACCACTTTGGCAATGTGAGTGTCAAATGAGAGGTTACTGTCAACTTGGGTCCCTAGGTCCCTAATTACTTCTTCCGTACTTAATGGATTACCATCTATGTGGTAATTTGTGGGCACTTTGTTTTTCCCAAAGGGTATGACTATACACTTTTTATCATTTAGTTTAAGGCCATGGCTCTGGCTACAGTTTTCCGTTTCTATGAGACCCTTTTGAAGGATGCTTATGTCCACTGGAGAATCAATTATGGCGCCCAGTTTGCAGTCATCTGTGAACTTGGTCAGCCACAATCCTCCCATGTTAGCCTGAACCTCAGAAAAATAAATACCGAACAAGAGAGGCCCCAGGACCGAGCCCTCTGGGATGCCACTTGTGACTGGTTTAGAGTCTGACATGGCTCCAGAAATTCTGACCTTGTGGGTTCTGTCCTTGAGCCAGTTTGCAACCCATCTTATGACATAGGGGTTTATATTTAAGCTGGAGAGCTTGTCTATGATGCCCGAGTGAGGTATTGTGTCGAAGGCTTTTGCAAGGTCAAGGTAGGCTGTGTGAACTACTTTACCCTCATCAATGGCCTTGGTGACTGTTTCAAAGAAGTCGACCAGGTTCAAGAGGCAGGATCTGCCCTTAACAAAGCCGAATTGTGTAGGATCCAATGTCTGTAGGTCCCCAATGTCTTTGTTTATGAGGTCCATAATGGTCCTCTCCATAGCTTTGCAGACCAGGCTTGTCAAGCTTATGGGGTGGTAGTTTCCAGGGTCCGTAGAAGCACCTCCTTTGTGGAGTGGGACCACTGTTGCTGTACGCCATTCTTTGGGTACATATCCTGTAGTAAGGCTAAGATTAAACAGCAGCCTTATGTGTGGGTTTAGCTCTTCTTGGAGTTCATGTAGCATGCAACCCGGGACACCGTCTGGTCCCATTGATGCTGTGTTTTTAGCTTTGGAGAGGGCGGTTCTCACCTGGGCATCTGAGATGTCAGGGAGGCAACACTCTGCTTTGATAGATATTTGTCCTTTTGGGGGGGGGGGATTTGCACTGAACCTGTCTGCTAGTATGTTGGCAATGTCTGTGGGTTCAGTGTATTTTTTGTCATTTTGGACTAACTCTGGGCATATCTGGGAGTTTCCACCCAGGTTTCTAACATAACTAAAAAAAGTGTTGTGATTATCTTTAGTGTCTAGTGCAATTTTTTTCTCAAAGTTGGCCTTGGATGATTTTATGAGTATTCGTAGTTTTTTGCTAGTACTGATCAGTGATGCCTTTCCTTTTAGGGATTTTGCTCTATCATGTAGTAGCTTCCTTCTTCTGTTGTATAGCTTATTAATGGCTGGGATCCACCAGACAGGATGCCTGCCTTTGGGGGAATGGGTCTTGGTTTTATTTGGGATTGCATGATCCATGCATTCCTGTAGGTGTCCATAGAATGCATTAATAAAGGATTCAGCAAAGTGGGCTGTGGTTTCCACAGGCCCGGGGGCCTTGAAGGATTCCACTTCGGTCTTAAGAAGTGTGAAGTCAGCTTTTGAGAAGTTCCTCACTGTAGTCTTCTGTGCTGGGGGTGGGGGGCGGGATGTGGATTTCCAGGGAGATTAATTTATGGTCCGATCTTACCAATGAGGGGTATACTTCTGGTATGGAACATTGTGTCCCCATGTTTGTGATGATCAGGTCTACTATGTTCTCTCCTCTTGTGGGAGTGGTGACTAGTTGTTCCATAGCATTTGAGTTTATGAATTCTAGGAACCTTTGGGGCTAGGGTGTTGGGGCTTGAGTAATGCTCCCAGTCTATGTTTGGGTAGTTGAAGTCCCCCAATATGATGGTGTTTGGAGAGACCTTCATATTTTCCAGTGTCTTTAGGAAGGCCGAGTGGGGTTCCTGAGTTTGAGAGGGTGGTCTATAACATGCTACAAACTGGAGGGCAGTTTTGCCCACTGTTAGTTGCACATGGATGGCCTCCAATGCTTCATGCATTGAAACTAACCTGGAGGTGTGGATATCCTTGATAAATATGGATACTCCCCCTCCTTTTGTGGTTCGGTCCAAGTTTTGGGGCCGAAAAGCATGATATGAGGTATAACCTGGTAGTGCTGGGGTGCTCTTGGGAGCCTTGAACCAGGTTTCTGTCACTGCACAGACATCGATGTTCTCCATACTGAGGAGGGCTTCGAGAGTGTGCATCTTGAGGTTTAGACTTCTGGCGTTGAGCAGCATTACCCTTAGTTTCTTTCTACTTGTGTTTTTTAGGGAGGTGGGTTTGTCTTTTGAGCCTTGCCTAAAAAAGGCACTATGGGGGTGACAAGAGCCTTTGCCAATATCCGAAAGCCCAGGGGTGACAGGTGCAAGCCATCCCTTGCGAAGCAGCGTGTCTTGTCGAGAATGTCATCCCAAGCAGACAGACATTGGATCCCCTTAGAACGACACCAATACTTAAGCCAATTGTTAAAATTGATCATTTTATCTTTGTACTCGGGCATCATTCTTGGTGAGGGTAAGATGCTGCTCAAGGTCAGGGTCATACTGGCCTGGGCTACATAATCAGAGAGCTCCTCTATGTCTCTTTTAATGTAGTCCAGGGAGGTACGTCTCAGGTCATTCAAACAGCATGGACAATGACTGAGTCATATTTGTACCTGCTATGGAGTGACCTGAGTGCTTGTGTTATGTGGCGGATTCTAGCGCCCGACAGGCAGCTTACGGTGACCTTTTCCTTGTTCAGCCTGGTGAGCGGGACATCAGTGTGTCTGACTATAGAGTCACCTATTACAAGTGTATCAGGTATGTTGTTTAGCCTTAGGGGCTGTGGCTGTTTGGCACACTGACTTTGTGAACTATGTGTTGCATGTGTTTTGTTTTGAGGAAGTGGTTGCTTGGATGTCTGCTTTGGAGGTCTCTGTTGCTTTGGCAGATTTTTATTTAGAGCCTCCGAGTATGTTTTTTGTGTGTTTATGTGTTTGGTTTGCAGTTGTGGTAGGTCTATGTGATACTGGATTTGTGATTTGTGTGGTTACCTTCTCCTCCTGACTGGTTATGCTAGTACTGAGTCGAGAGAGCTCAGCCTCCAGTTTGGCTATATGATTGCATCTCTCACATATATTTGTATTTGCTGGGAGGAGGAGAGGGTTGTCTGTGCACATGAGGCAGTTGTAACATTGTTTCAAGATTCCCAGATTCACCAGCTGAACTGGAGAGGAAGCCAGCAACTGTCCCTTCGACATGCTAGAATAGTATAAGGAACTGCTATGAAACTGAATCAGAAAGGACCTATAGGGGATAGGGTACTCAAGGGGATTTTAGGAGGATGTAGTGCTTTTTTAGTTAAAAAGTGCTTAACTTATATAAAATGCTTGTAGGAGCAAGTGCAGGGTTTTTAGATTGAGAGTTAGAGCAAGTTCCAAGGGAAAAAATGAAGAGCAGACTTTGTGGAGCCGGGAATAGTTTAAACCTGATTAAGCGGTGCTGCCCGATGCTGTGCTATGCACAAATTTGCGCAAAAGCACACTAAAGCGGGCTTTATAGCAGGGGGTTAGAAAGAGCTAGGAAATGGCCAAAAACGGCCAATAAGCTACAGATTACTGGGCTGGAACCATTCCTTTAGGGACAGATAGGTCATCACAACCAGTGCAAATCCTAACATCTGTAACTGTGCCATGTCCAACTGTGACTTCTGCCTTTTTGTCAATGACACTGTCCCCAACCCATATAACATAGCTGGCCTCACTACCCTGTTGTAGACCTTCCCTTTCACTGTTGCTGGTACTCATCTGCCACAAATTAGCACTGACACTCTACTCCACCCTCTCCATCTTGCCTGTACACTATTCTTCACCTGTCCTCCACAGTCATCATTACTCTGAAATGTTGATCCCAGTCATTTAAACTCATCCACATTTGCCAACTCTACTCCCTGTATCCTCAACATTCCATTACCCTCCCTCTCATTCACACACATATATTCTGTCTTAGTCCTGCTGACCTTCATTCCTCTCCTCTCTAGAGCATATCTCCACCTCTACAGGGTCTCCTAAATCTGTACTCTACTCTCAGTACAGATCACAATGTCATCTGCAAACATCATAGTCAACGGGGACTCCTGTATGATCTTGTCTGTCAACCTGTCCATCACCATTGCAAATAAGAAAGGGCTCACAGCTGATCCCTGATGTCATCCCACCTCCACCTTAAATGTAACCATCATTCCTGCCGTAGAGATCACCACTGTCACACCACCCTTGTACATAACCTGTACCAGTCTTACATATATCTTTGCCACTCATGACTTCCTCATACAATACCACAACTCCCCTCCAGTCACCCTGTCATATGCTTTCTCTACGTCCAGAAAGACACAAAGCAACTCCTGACCTTCTCTGTACTACTCCATCAACACTCTCAGAGCAAAAATTACAACTGTAGCGCTCTTACCTGGCATGACAACATACTGCTGACCACTGCTCATCACCTCCCTGCTTAACCTATCTTCCACTACTCTTTCCCATGACTTTATGTTGTGACTGATTAATATTATCCCTCTGTAGTTAGTACAGCTCTGCACATCAACCTTATTCTTAAAACGGTATACAAACACTTTCTATCCACTTCACATGCAACCTCACAATTTCCAAGATATCATTAAACAATCTGGTGAAAAACACCACTGCCATTTCCCCTAAACACCTCCAAGCTACCACAGGTATGTCATGTGGACCAACAGGCTTTCCAGTATTCATCCTCTTCATGGCAATCCTTACTTCCTCCTTGGTAAGCTGTTGCACTTCCTGATTCACCATACCCACATCATCCAACCATCTGTCTGTCATTCTCTCCATTCATCAGCCTCTCAAAGTACTCCGTCCATCTGCTCAACACACTCTCCTCGCTTGTGAGTACATTTCCCTCACTATCCTTTATCACCCTTATCTGCTACACATCTTTTCTAGCTCAGTCCCTCTGTCTAGCCAATGGGTCCAAGTTCTTTCATCCCTCCTTAGTGTTGAACCTGTCATACAAGTCGTCATATGCCTCATCTTTAGCCTTTGCCACATCTCTCTTTACCATGCACCTCACCTCCTTATACTCCTGTCTACTTTCCTCATATCTCCGACAATCCCACTCCTTCATCCCCAACTTCTTTCTCTGTATATGGTCCTGTACTTCCTCAGTCCACCACCAAGTGTCCTTGTACTCCTTCCTCCATCCACGTCACACCAAGCACCTTTCTAGCCATTTCCCTTACTAGCTCTGCTGTACTTACCCAGATATTTCGTAAATCATCATTGCCACTCAGTGCCTGTTTTAACTCTTCCCTGAACTCCACCTCACAATCGCACTTTTCCAGTTCCCACCATTTGATCCTTGGTGCTGCCCTCACACTCCTCCTCTTCTTGATCATCACCATCATCTTACAGACCAACAGTCTCTGCTGCCTAACTACACTTTCCCAGCACCACTTTACAGTCTCCAATCTCCTTCAAACTGGCCCTCCTACATTGGATATATTACATCTGTGTGCATCTCCCTCCACTCTTGTATGTCACCTATGTTCCTCCCTCGTGTTATAGTATGTATTCACCTACAGCCATGTCCATCCTTTTTGGAAAATCCACTACCATCTCAACGTCTGCATTCCTTTGCTTAACACCATACATACCCATCCTTTCCTCATCCCCTCTGTTCCCTTAACCAACATGGCCATTGAAATCTGCTGCAATCACCACTCTCTCACCCTTGGGTACAGTCATCACCACATCATCCAACTGACTTCACATTTCTCTTTTTCATCCATCACACAAGCAACTTGCGTGGCATATGCACTAACAATATTCATCATTATACTATCAATTTCCAGATTCATAAACATCACTCTATCAGACACTCATGCCATACTCCAAAAACACCTTTGGCATACTGTTCCTTCAGGATAACCTCATCCCCCTTTCCCCTCCCATACACACCCTGATAGCACAATTGTGACCTGCCTCCAATACACATAGCTGTACTCCCCTTCCATCTGGTCTCTTGCACACACAATATATCCACCTTCCTCTGACCATCATATCAGCTAGCTCTGTCCCTATACCAGTCATACTGCCAACATTAAAAGTTCTTAACTTCACTACCACACTCCTAGCCTTTCATAGATTCATACTAGGCTAACTGCCCTTGTGAGCCATTTTCAGCCTAGCCAATTACCCCATGTAAGAATCAAACCCTCCACCTTGTGTTTGCAAGGTAAACACCTTAACCATTATGCCATCATCACACCCTTTCTCCTCTCTTCCTGCCATATGAGTGTTGGACATCTTTCAGGGTATGTCTATCAATGCAAAGGCTACTGTGGTATTGAATGACTCAAGTGTGTTACAGCAATATTAAGACAGTGTCACTAATTTTGTCCCATTGCCCCCCATGTATGTGTGGTGTCCTAGAGATGTCCTGCTCTAATGGGTTGAGAGGGATAACTAGGCAGCAAGAGTGTGAATACAGTCTGCCATACTAACATAGAACAGAAATGTATATCAGGTATTACCTGTGCACATGTCAATATGAGTAGGTGTATCTGGCCACTTCATAACAACAGACATGGGATGCAAACTGTCCGTTAAATAAGCTGTACATGTTGTACATGTTGTACATGTTGTACACGTGTGTAATCTTAGTTACTCTGCATCCATCAGAGTGACATTTCTACAGCTACTGGTTGTTGCATTGCCCTGACACAGCCATGGGTACTACAATAAGCATGATTATCTGTTTGAAATTGGAGAGGTGTCCAACTGTGTTATGTCTGTGTGTCCATGCCTACTATAAACAGTTTTTATGAACACCAACATAGCTGTATGGTCTCAGCAATACCTTACTTGTAAAACCTGCCTCCACCTTAGTAGAGTAATCCCCTTTGCTGGACAGCAGCAATACACAAACCACTGACTTGGTCCCTATATTGGCTGTACAGGGCAAATTAGGAGCAAGCAAATACTTGGCATCTAGTCAGCCTTTGTCTGATCAAGCATATAAGGTCACAGGTGGAGTACTGTAAGGCTAACTATGAGTACAAATTGGACACATCCACCAAGGCCAATCACAAGGCCATCTTCACATATGTCTGCAATCTCAGAGGCAACAAACCAACCCACCCTGTAATGGTGGTCAATCAGACCACATACACATACAACATAGCTATAGCCAACCTGCTGCAGATAGGTTAGGGCAAATATCACCCCCTGGCTCAGCATCACTATAGGTGGATATGCATAGCACCCACTCCCCTCCCTTCATCACCAGTGAGCAGGTACATGTTGCCTACTGAAAGGCAACAAACTTAAGTATCCATGGGACTTGATAACATCCCTGTCCACATCCTACTTGAACTCAGGGATGTGATCCCAGCTCCAGTACACACCTTAGTTACACCAAGCCTCAGCACCATCCACACCCTATCCACATGGAAGATGGCCAATGTCATCCCTCTACACAGACATGAATGAAGAATAGAGGATTATGAAACTAACTGACCCTCATTGGGGGGAATATGACACATCAGGACCAGTAGTGCAATGCAAGCTGATACAGTGCTGATAGATTACAGGGGTATGATGCGGTTGTGAGTGGTGGCTACTGGCAGTCAATGTAGCTGTGCAGGTTCTGTACATACTGTTGCCAAATGTATGAGGTCCTGTGATTTGTTTCCCTTTTTATATCTTCCAGGTGCAATGTCGCATCAGCAAAGGTCAACTTTCTCAGCAACTGAGACAAATATAATCATAGAAGCCATAATACAGAACCATGCCATAATGTTTGGCCAGATCCAGCAACATCTGCGGGAGAGGACCGGCCTGTGGGATGACCTTGGCCACAGGGTAAACGATGTCAGTCTGCACGCACATACATAAGAGCAGGTCCAGCATCATTCAAATGACCTCATACGCCATGCCTGGCAAAGGGCTGCTGCAGTGGTCAGGGACCGCACAGCCATGGGTGGGGGCCCAGCCATGCAGCCCCCACTAAAACCCACTGTGGAGCTCCTTGGCAACCTTGGGGCACCCATCCCAGTAAAACATCAGGGTACAGACCCCCCACATGCTGGAGCTGGGTGGCACCCAGACAACGATGAGCAGCATGCAGGTAAGGCCCCAGTGGAGATTACTAGACTAGTGTAGCAGACATACTTGTATTTGTAGAGTATACGTGCATGTGTCAGGTCAGATTGCAGTTGTGGATGAGGTTTTCTAATCCACAGAAATGTACATCTATGGTGAAGGACAGCAAATTGTGTAGTATTGGGGTTGTACTGTAAATGTGCAGACATGCTGCATCCATCCTGTACCTATGCCATATGTGAGTCTGCTGATAATACTTCTCGCCCACAACTAACTAGGTCCCTTTGGTTTACATGTGGGATGGCAACCAGAAGCTGATGAGTATAAAATTGTTCTGTTGTGGTTTGCCAATATCCCAGGCATGTGAAGCCCATGCAGTGTACCAAGCACACAACTGTCACTCATAGCCATATTGCTTTATGTGCATGTTTACTTGTGGTGGGGTTAACTGCATTGCATCACAGTGGTCACCACAGAGGCCTATCTGAAGAGAATGTAACATCCCTGCAGCATACCTCACAACCTGTCAGTGCAAGACTTCTGGACAGAGACCAACAAAATGGGGGGACAAATGGCCTAAGTTAGGGACATGTGTGAAACATTACTGTTCATACAGTGAATATAAACAGTGTACACAACCCTGTTAAGATGCCAGGAGTTTATGATATATATACAAATTGAGACCACAATATGTCAGTCCACAAATCTTCCAACCTGTAATGTGACCTATGACATGAACAATTCCCTTGTAAAGCCAGTCAGTCTGTTGGACACCAAATATAGAGTATACAAACCTTACAATAAGCAGGATGCATATGTGTGCACACCCTTCAAATAATATTTTATTGCAGCAGCTTGTGATTTACTGAGAGCATTCAGTCTGCTTGATTACACACCTGTAAAGGCACTCTGAGTAACACCAAATAACAGTCTGCTGTCCAAGTAGGATATTTATGACATTTGCTCAGTTGCCTACAATAGCAACAGCCATGGCTTGCAGACAGCTTACAAAGCAGTAAAGGGATCTCATATTTGAAAGGTATCAGTCATGCGTAGGGTACAACAACATTATCACAGCATTGCATACACAATGGAACACAGTGGAGACAGTTGTCAAAAGGTGGATTAAATATGGGACAATAGTGCTGTTGAAAAGGACCTAACGTCCATCCAAAAATTATGACAAGACATGTCAAAACCTGGTCAGGGAGGCTGCCAGGAGACATACAGCAACACTGAAGGAGTTGCAGGAATCTCTTGCAAGTACTGGTGCTGTGTACTACATGTGAGAACACTCTCCCATATTCTGCAGACATCTGGCCTATGGGGTAGGGTCAGAAGATGGAAGCGTTTCCCCAAACCAAAAAACATCCAGAGGTGGATACAATTTCAATACAGCACATCAAGTCTCTCAAAGGCATGTGTGAAAATGTGTTATGGTGCAATGAGACTATGAATCGACCTCACAGCTACAATACCAAAAGGTATGTGTGGTGCACAAGCAACACCTTTCTTACCTGAAGACCAACTTCCCCATGGTGAATCATGCTGGTGGCAGTGGCCTGCTTTGGGGATGTAGTCATGGTGGTGGGAATTCTGAACAATTCCAAATAACACTGACGTCTGGCCCAAGCCCATCAGGCATCTGCAAGAACGCTGAGGATGGGGAGGGGTGTCAGCCTTCAACATGACAAAGACCCGAAGCATACATCCATAGCTACCCAAGAATGGCTCCACCTGAACACAGTCATGGTTATGGATTGGCCCAGCCAGAGCCTAGACCTACACCAGATAGAAAAAAACCCAGTGTGGCCTGACAAGGGCTGTGCACATGAGCTACCCTTCCAATCTGACAGAGTTGGGTGACCCTTGCATGGAAGAGTGGCGAAATAATGCCAAGTCAAGATGTACCATGCTGATAGACACCTTCACAAGAAGAGTGAATGCTGTAAGTCACTTACAAGGTGCTTCAACAAAGTATCATTTTAAGGGTGTACACACTTATGCAACCACCATATTGTACATTTTGCAGTCACTATATTTTACATGTACCACATTTGTTTATCAATTGGATTGCACAGGTCATATGTCACATGAAAGGTGGGTAACATATTTGAATGCATTATTGCAGTCTCAGCACACACACACACATATATATATATATATATATATATATATGAAAAACACCAAGGCGAAGTATCCCAGAAATGTGCGAAAAAACAAATTATTTCCAATGGAGGGACCACGTAGCTATAGATTCCCAAGCACAATAGAACACCAACTTTGTAATCCAATTTCCTCAGTCACATGCAGCAAGAAACTTGTAGTATCCGTGGAGTATTTGGATCAAGACCGTTTATTAAAAATAAATAAAATGTGAGCTTTTGACGACACCCGCTTCTTCAGACAAAATAATCACAATAAAACTAAGCTTTAAATACCCTAGGCAGAGCAAATACAACCAATCAACATTGCTCAACACAGCTTCCTGCGAAAGTGCGTAACACATTTACATAAAATCATTCAATTAAAATAGGTTCACAAAAAACTAAAACTTTTCAACACTTAAAAACATTTGATGCATTTCAGTAACCTATACAGATTAATTAATATGCAATATGTTCTGAATTGCAGGGACCTGATTGTTCAACCGTTTCAATCTATAAACGGCTGTAAGGTTCAATCATATTTTAAAATCACTGACTATTGTGTAGTTAACGCCTTACTTACTTCGTGGCATCTGTCTTCTCTGTCTCATTTGAAATAATCCACAGAATATGTGTGTATAAAAGATATCAAGATGACCAATATCGTGTCTTCCTTTCAATGTTTACATAAGACCCTTTTAGTAACGTAGGCAGCGTCATCCCCATTCTATGCGCATGGGCGGCGGCGCTGATTAAAACAATACTTCTGCAGCTGTACTTACATGCTGAAATATAAAAGGTCTATGTTTTCAATGCTATAGTTATATATAAGGCCAACAAATGCGCATAATAAAAATGCGTATAATAAAAATGCGCATGATAAGAATATAATGAGACGTATAACTGCTGTATTTTCAAATTCATCATGCTAAATAAATAACCGCTATGGCTTGTTGAAACTAAACATAAAAAATGGATCCAATAGTTGAATGTACATACTGTCCAGTAGATATGAGCAAATAAATGCTGTACTACAGTGAAATAAATCTGACAGTGAAATAAACATGCTGTCCTGTTGGTATCAACAGATAAATACTATGCTACATATTAATATATACCTAAACGTGAAGTGGCAAAACGAGTGCAGTGATGTTTATGTGTATGAAAAACAAAGATAAAGCAGGAGGAATTCTGTTGATCATGGTTGAAATGTAAATACTGGACGATTGAGTGGACAAAGAATGGTAAAAATAAATGTGAGAGAAGGTCAGATGAAATAACTGCTATAGAAATATATGTATAGTGAATCTATAATCTCAGAATTCCTCCTGCTTTATCTTTGTTTTTCATACACATAAACATCACTGCACTCGTTTTGCCACTTCACGTTTAGGTATATATTAATATGTAGCATAGTATTTATCTGTTGATACCAACAGGACAGCATGTTTATTTCACTGTCAGATTTATTTCACTGTAGTACAGCATTTATTTGCTCATATCTACTGGACAGTATGTACATTCAACTATTGGATCCATTTTTTATGTTTAGTTTCAACAAGCCATAGCGGTTATTTATTTAGCATGATGAATTTGAAAATACAGCAGTTATACGTCTCATTATATTCTTATCATGCGCATTTTTATTATACGCATTTTTATTATGCGCATTTGTTGGCCTTATATATAACTATAGCATTGAAAACATAGACCTTTTATATTTCAGCATGTAAGTACAGCTGCAGAAGTATTGTTTTAATCAGCGCCGCCGCCCATGCGCATAGAATGGGGATGACGCTGCCTACGTTACTAAAAGGGTCTTATGTAAACATTGAAAGGAACGCACGATATTGGTCATCTTGATATCTTTTATACACACATATTCTGTGGATTATTTCAAATGAGACAGAGAAGACAGATGCCACGAAGTAAGTAAGGCGTTAACTACACAATAGTCAGTGATTTTAAAATATGATTGAACCTTACAGCCGTTTATAGATTGAAACGGTTGAACAATCAGGTCCCTGCAATTCAGAACATATTGCATATTAATTAATCTGTATAGGTTACTGAAATGCATCAAATGTTTTTAAGTGTTGAAAAGTTTTAGTTTTTTGTGAACCTATTTTAATTGAATGATTTTATGTAAATGTGTTACGCACTTTCGCAGGAAGCTGTGTTGAGCAATGTTGATTGGTTGTATTTGCTCTGCCTAGGGTATTTAAAGCTTAGTTTTATTGTGATTATTTTGTCTGAAGAAGCGGGTGTGTCGGCCCGCGAAAGCGCTCACATTTTATTTATTTTTAATAAACGGTCTTGATCCAAATACTCCACGGATACTACAAGTTTCTTGCTGCATGTGACTGAGGAAATTGGATTACAAAGTTGGTGTTCTATTGTGCTTGGGAATCTATAGCTACGTGGTCCCTCCATTGGAAATAATTTGTTTTTTCGCATATATATATATATATATATATATATATATATATATATATATATATCAAGAACATGGCATGTTAACAGGGTTGTGTGCACTTATCATATCCACTGTAAGCTTAGAAGGTTGGTGGTGTATCAGGAATTGTGTGAACATACATTTATTGCTGGTTTGGAGGTCTGACATTCAAATGTATGTCATTAATCAGTGATGTCCCTCCTCAGATCATTCCAGTTATGTATCATAGAAACACAGGGGTTATAAGAAACAGAGCAAACATATCAGCCAGACATTTACACATCCTGTGAGGATCTGTACAGTTGTGAGGTATGTTCTGTAGTAGTTGCCACTGTGCTATACAGGTGAACAGCAATGATGTGTACATGGGTGCAGTCTGTGCTGGGGAACGGCCATCACATACTAACAATAATCACATATCCCAGAGCTCTATAGTATTAGTTACATGTAATAAAACTGGCTGCAAAGCATGATGTTGAGGGCCATGTGTCATGCATGTTACCATTTGGGTAATGAGTGGTCTGTGTAACAGATTTGTGCCACCTCACCTGTAAGTGTGTGTGTGTGTGTGTGTGTGTGTGTGTGTGTGTGTCTGTGTGTGTGCGTGTGTGTGCGTCTGTGTGTGTGTGTGTGTGTGTGTGTGTGTGTGTGTTTGTGTGTGTGTGTGTTCCAGCCAACCAGCCAACCTCAAAGTCCAGGTATTAATGTACATATGTTGTCTTCCCCTCACAGGTGGCGATGGAGTTCAGGGTCCCTCCCACTTGGAAACTGATGTCATTATCTTTGCAGACTCTGACAATGATAATATGAATAGTGAGGTACAAGTAGGGTTGTCAGGGGCTGAATCTGTGCCATTGGTTGGTATCCCACTCTTGTTCACACCATGCCCGCACACAGTGGCAATACCCACACATACCCTGTCACCAGTGGCCACAGATGATGGACAGTGGGCAGGTGGTGACTATGGCAGGTGTGAGTGTAAACACTGGCCACAGCCAGAGTGCAGGTGAGGTCCCATACAGGTGGATGGATAGGGGTGCTCCCAGGAGGAACGCTGCTCGTCAAGCTGCTGTCGCAGGTGCCACAGCAGGAGTCACCAGATCCATGTTTTGGGCTGTCATGGATGCAGAGACATGTAGCGAATGCCACCCCAGACAAATACTCTAGGTGGTGGATGCAACTCTTCCTGATTTATATGGTGACATACATTACCTTGTTGAGGCCACACGTCAAAATACTGAGATCATGAATAGATGGTAGGGTGAGGCCTTGGCAATCCTCGACTGTGGCATGTCTGTGCTAGGGTGTGTGGTGGTAGATAAGCATTGGCCATATGGACGTAGGTCAGCACCAACAACAGCTGAGAGTCTACGGGGCCATGCACCTTCACACTACCATAGTGGTAGTGACACCAGCACTACCGATGGGAGGTTGCTGTCCACATCACAATGGAGCAGGCCATGGGCGCGTGATCCTGTCCGGTCCTGTCAGGGGCATGAATCCAGCAGACAGCAGTCACCATCAGGCCTTGGGCCTGGTGGTGCCAGTGATACCCCTGGCAGGACCAGTTCCCGTGTCCGTGGCTGGAGATGGTGAACTGGACACCCTGCCATGCATGGTCCACAGCTGTCCAATGCACTCCTGTGTAGGGCAGCCACATGGCATGACTGTGTGCATACATACGCACACACACATCTGTATCACAGGCAGGTCACCTCCAGAAACACACAGCACCTCTGCACAGCCCATCTATTGGATACCCCCTCCAAACACACACACATGATATCAAACGTATGGCCCAGCCTAGGCCCATGGCAAACCCACACCACAACCTGTGTATATGATGATACATGTGCTACATCCCTGTCATCCATAGCAACGATGCAGGGACACGCTAATATGGGTCTGATACACAGAGTGAATATAGTACAGTGTAGCTATGTAATACTATGTATGGTGCTGTCTTCTTGCATTTGTTATGGGTACACATACAGGTGTATGTACCTTATTAGCCAGGATGCATTATTACTGTTAGTACCACTGACTGAATGTAGTCTGACATGCTGTATTCTGTTTGTGTTTCAGGTGTCTGTGTGTCTGCAGGCTGTGGCCCTGCAGACATTCCGAAGAGGGAGTATGGTTCATAGGTTCATAGATTTTTACTAGGCTATCGGCCCTAGGGCCTAAACAAGCCTAGCCATAACAATTCCCTGGCTATTTCTTCCCACACTATTTACTTCCCTGGACCCCTGTCTAGCAGGGTGGCTGATGTGATCCCTGGGGTGAATTTCCTTTCTCCCATCCAATCGTCAAGGTTCCTTTTGAAGAGGGCCAAAGAGGCTCTCTGCTTGACCTGTATGGGCAGTCTATTCCAGAGTCTGGGGAGTCTCTGGGTCAGGAACCTATCCCTCCAGCATGTTTTGTTTATTGTGATGACAAAGTTTAGATCACTGGAGTGTGTGGCTCTGAGGGATTGGGACTTCTTTAAATGTAGCATGTCCAACAGCTCTGGGTTTAGGTTCATAGGTTCATAGGTTCATACCAGGCTATCTGCCCTAGGGCATTTATAAGCCTAGCCAGAGTGTGTTTGGCTTTCGCCACCCATTTTAAATTAATTTTGCTATGCCCTTTTTCGAGGGTAGTATACTGTGCCTCTATCTAACAGTGACACAGAAGTGATACCCGGGGTAAACCTACGATCTCCCATCCACTCATCAAGATTCCTCTTGAAGAGAGTCAGTGAGGGACTCTGCCTAACCTGGACTGGGATTTTATTCCAGAGTGAAGGGAGCCTCTGGGTTATGAATCTGTCCCTCCAGCATGTCCTATTTATTTCAGTGCTGAGGTTCAAGTCTCTCGAGCACGTAGCTCGATGGGATTTGGATTTTCTGAGGTGCAGCACGTCCATTAATTCCAGGTTGGACATGGCTTTATACGTCAGGCACAGATCGCCTCTGAGCAGGCGGTATGCCACTGAGTAGAGCTGGAGTTTCTTTAACCGGGCAGCATATGGCATCTGTTTGAGCCCTTTGATCCTCTTGGTGAGGTACTTTTGGGGTCTTTCCAGTTGCTGCAGGTGTCTGGTAAGGTACATCCCAAAAGGGGCATTGTACTCAATTATGGGCCTGATGAGGGATGAGTAAAGAGGCACGATGACCTCCCCTGATCTAGATGTGAATCCCTTCATGATTAGGTGGGCTATATAAAATGTTTTTCTAACCACTTTGGCCACATGGTTGTCAAATGAGAGATTGCTATCAACTTGGGTCCCCAGGTCCCTAATTACTTCTTCTGTACTTAATGGATTACCACCTACGTGGTAATTTGTGGGCACTTTGTTTTTGCCAAAGGGGATGACTATACACTTTTTGGAATTTAGCTTGAGGCCATGGCTCTGGCACCAGTTGTCTGTTTCTGTGAGGCCCTTTTGGAGGATGCTTGTGTTGGCTGGAGAGTCGATTGTGGCGCCCAGTTTGCAGTCATCTGCGAACTTGGTCAGCCACAGTCTTTCCGTGTTGGCCTGTACCTCCGAGAAATATATACCGAACAAGAGAGGTCCCAGGACTGAGCCTTGTGGGGCACCACTTGTAACTGGTTTGGAGTCTGACATGGCTCCAGCAATTCTAACCATGTGAGTTCTGTCCTTGAGCCAGTTTGCAACCCATCTAGTAACATAGGGGTTTATATTTAAGCTGGTGAGCTTATCTATAATGCCCGAGTGGGGTATTGTATCAAAGGCTTTTCCGAGGTCTAGGTAGGCTGTGTGGACCACCTTCCCCTCGTCAATGGCCTTGGTGACTATTTCAAAGAAATTGACCAGGTTTAAGAGGCAGGATCTGCCCTTAACAAAGCCGAACTGGGTAGGATCCAGTGTCTGTTGGTCCCCAATATCTTTATTTATGAGGTCCATGATGATCCTTTCCATAGCTTTGCAGACCAAGCTAGTCAGGCTTATGGTGCAATAGTTTCCAGGATTCGTTGAGGCACCACCTTTGTGGAGAGGGACCACTGTTGCTGTACGCCACTCTTTGGGTACATATCCTCTAGTAAGGCTGAGATTGAACAGTAGTTTTATGTTTGGGTTTAGCTCTTCTTTGAGTTCATGTAGGATGCAGCCCAGGACACCATCTGGTCCCATTGATGCTGTGTTTTTTGCTTTGGAGAGGGCGGCTCTTACCTGAGCATCTGAGATGTCAGGGGAGCAGCACTCTGCTGGGATAGATATTTGCCCTTTTGGTGGGGAGTGGGGGGGAGAAGTTTGCGCTGAACCAGTCAGCTAGGATGTTGGCAATGTCTGTGGGTTCGGTGTATTTTTTGTCATTTTGGACTAATTCTGAGCATATCTGGGAATTCCCACATAGGTTCCTAACATAACTAAAGAAAGCCTTGTGATTATCCTTAGTGTCCTGTGCAATTTTTCTCTCGAAGCTGGCCTTAGACGATTTTATGAGTGCCTGTAGTTTTTTGCTAATACTGATCAGAGATGCCTTCCCTTTTTGGGATTTTGCTCTATCATGTAGTAGCTTCCTCCTTCTATTGTATAGTTTGTTTATGGCTGGGGTCCACCAGACAGGACGCCTGCCTTTGAAGGATTGGGTCTTGGTTTTATTTGGGATTGTATGATCCATGCATTCCTGAAGGTGTTCATAGAATGCGTTTATAAAGGATTCTGCGGTCTGGGCCGTATTTTCCACAGGCCTGGGTGCTTTGAAGGATTCCACCTCAGTTTTGAGGAGTGTGAAATTTGGTTTTCTGGGCAGGGGGTGGGGTCGGGATGTGAATATCCAGTGTGAATATCCAGTGAGTTTGACATGGCCTTGTATGTTAAGCAGAGATTGCCTCTGAGTAGACGATATGCAACAGAGTATAGCTGGAGTTTTTTAAGGCGATCAGCATAGGGCATCTGCTTTAGGCCTGTGATTCTTTTAGTGAGGTATTTCTGCAGCCTTTCCAGTTGTTGCAGATGTCTTGAGAGGTACATACCAAACGGGGCGCTGTATTCTATAATGGGTCTAATGAGGGATGAGTACAGTGGGACAATGGCCTCGTTTTTTCTGGATGAAAAGCCCTTAATGATGAGGTGTGCTACATAGAAGGATTTCCTGACTGTTGTGGCGATGTGGTTATCGAAGGTGAGACCACTGTCCACCTGTGTCCCTAAGTCTCTTATCACACTTTCGGTGTTTTTTAATGTACTGCCACCTATATGGTAATTCACGGGTACATGTTTTTTCCCAAAGGGGATAACTATACATTTCTTGGCATTGAGCTTGAGCCCATGGCTCTGGCACCAAGCATCTGTTTCTGTAAGGCCCTTTTGTAGAGTATCCACATCATTTGGGGATTCAGTAATGGCTCCCAGTTTGCAGTCATCTGTGAACTTTATTAGCCAGAGTCCCTTAGTGTTGGCCTGTACTTCAGAGAAGTAGATGCGAAATAAGAGCGGCCCCAAGACTGAACCCTGAGGTCCTCCACTTGTCACTTGTCTGGAGCTGGATTTGGAGTTGTCTACTTTTACAGTGTGGGTTCTGTCAGTAAGCCAGTTAGCAACCCATTGTGTGACGTAGGGATTAATGCCCAGCTTAGTAAGTTTATCTATGATTCCAGAGTGGAGGATGATGTCAAATGCCTTGGCAAGGTCTAGATAGGCTGTGTGAATCATCTTACCCTTGCCCATGGCTCTGGAGACTCTAGTAGAGCACTACAGGGTGGACAGAGACATACTTCAGCAAATCACCTAATATTATAGTCCTGAAGGCCAAGATGGCAGTTGAAGAGAGAACATTAGACCATTTATATAAACAGCTGTTGGTCTGTGCAGTGGACTTACAAGAGCAGTGGAATGTTGTGCCTCAACATCCGGCTCCATTTCAGGAGTGGGCTATATAGTCAGCAAGAACAGAGGCCAGAATGGATGACTTAGAAACTAGAAGCCAGTGGAACAACTTTAGAATTATTAGGTTGCCTGAGATGGTGGAGGACAGTGCACTCTATAATGCATTGGTCAGGAGGTGAAGTTATTTGGAATACTCCACCCCATATCACCGAGAAGCTACACAGAGCTGCTACTTGATCAAACCTTCAATGAGAGTTCATATTCAACCTGCTGGACTATAATGCTAGGAAGCCAATTCTCCATAGTGCTCAGTAACTGGGTTAGCTCTTCAAATGTTAGGAGTACAAGTCCACTTAGTGTCTGATTATGGTATGAAGTTGCTCCACAGAAGGATGGCACCAGTGCCAATGCAATTCAGAGACCTTTACCTACTTCTGCAATTGTGATATCCAGCACAGCCTGGAATGATAGCAGAGGATAAGCTGTGCTTGTTTGACCTTTGAAGTGAAGCAGAAGCATCTGCTTTCCATACAAAGAATGGTAGGAGTCATCCAGTAAGGAGATGTGTTACTCAGATGAAGGAAAAAAAGCACTTTCATCGACTCCCACTAACTGCACACATGAAGAGAAGTAAAGGAGTCACTGGTGCTGAAGCTGCTATTCTTCTATCTCCTACCAAAATGAACCATAAGCTGGATTTGGTGACAAGGAGCCTGTTACAAATGACCATACATGCTTAAAGTGGATATGGACCACTCCAGACTACTGAAGAGGATGGGAGTGATACCTGAGGAGTAACTGTCCTTTTGGGTCCTGGGTTCCTCCGGTATATGAGGATGAACTGCTGACATGAACATTAGGATAATCAGAGGTAACTGGAGTGGTTGCAGAGGTCAGAAACTTCATGGGTTCCTATGATGCCTTTGGGTTGTGAAAACTGTGACCCAGGGTAAATATGGCAGGGTTTGTGGATCCTAGAAAGGACTTGTATAAATACATTTTGCAGGCTTTTGGAACAGAATCTTCCAGCTTATGAATGCGGGTTATGTGTGTAGACAGAGTAGAGCAAATCCACAAATTTTAAAATACATCATTTTACTGGCATTCACTATGTTAAGCCCTTCTGATTGTAGTTAGAATGTTTATCGTATTGCTGGCGATTTTTTCTGTACAGCTGTTAATAAAGTGCTTCACAATTTCTTGTGGGCCTATGGTGTGGTAAATCAGGTGGGGTAAGTAGGGAAGGAGCTAGGGGGACAGCACTGGTTGATGCTGCCTGGTTGGCTAGAGTTACACAGCAGTATGTCAATTCAGGAAACCTTATCCCTGATGCCAAATGGATGGTTTTTTTTCTGATATTGGACTAAGAGAACCGTCAAGAGTCTGAAAGAATATGCTAGAATGTATATGTCTCTTCTGGATGTATATGGTACATTGAAGTGAGTCATACTTCACTGGCTTGCAAAACAAGATAACTTAATCTACAATATTTAGAAGTAAATTGTATTCTCTTACTCCTTTCAGGAGAGGTACAAAGCAGGGATGCCCTCCACCCCCTTGTTGTTCTTATTAGGGTGGAAGACCTCCTTACGACACTTCATCCACAAACTATAAATGATGTTATAGCTGTGTGAGTATGATCTTCCACGTTTTTGGCAGCAAGTTGGTTTGCTGATAAGTTTGCAATATGGCTTAAGAACTCTCAAGAAAGTATGGATTTAGTTACTCAAATTCAAGAATGCTTCAGATCCCTGTTGGGGTTAAGTGTAAAAGTACAGTTGTGTAAGAATGTACCATAACAGTAGATGTTCTACTGATCATTACTGTAGTATTACTAACTAATGGGAAATTCTGCCAAGGATAGCCATAGACTGTCCATCATACCAAAGCCTGGGCACCTTTATCGCATTGTATATCTGCTGTATCACCTAAGCCCAAAGATGGTTGGTACATAAGGGATGCAAGAGCATGAATTACTTCAGAACTTATTTGCCCCAGACCAAAAACCGAAGCCAAAGGATTTGTAACTATTTACGTATGTACATGTCCTCCAAAAGAAACAAGGAAAACTAAGGAAGAGGTCCATCTCAGCCAGGAAGGACAAAACAAACCAAAAAATGGGGGAAGGAGGGTGGTATGTAATACTTCAACAGAGATCAGTAAGACATCTGCTGTTATGGTAAGTTCTTAAACAGCTGTACTATGTCCTTCTAAGATCACTGTTGCAGTGTTCCTAACTGATGGGAGAGTACTAAAGCTGATCAGAAGGATGGGAGGAGGAAAAATCAGAGCTGTGATCAAACAAGCCCTGAAGAATGGTTCTAGCATATCCTGCTCTGGTTCTAAAAAATGCATCCAACTTGTAATGCTTAGTAAAAGTGTGAAATGAGGACCATGTAGCTGCCTCAAGAATAGTTCTAGAATCCAAACCCATGAAGAAGACTCTAGAAGATGATACAGGTCTGGTGGAATGAGCCTCGATAGAAGTTGGGAAGCTGTTTCCCAAGAAAAACGTAACAAAAGGAAATAACTTTGGAAACCCAGGAAGAATGATAGAGACTGGCAACCCCAAATTCTTTTCTTGAAAAGACACAAAGAGCTCGTCTGATTTCCTAATGCCCTTAGTCTTGTCCTGGCTAAATCTGAGCTGTCAATGCATATCCAATGAATAAATCCCTTCACCTGTGTTTTTGAGGAGAACTTAAGGAAGGGAGATGGATGGATTGGTTCAAAGATAACTTGATAACCACCTTTGGCATGAAGGATTAGTTTCAAGAGTAACCTATCCTTGTGGAAAACAAGGAAGGGTGGAACAGCCATCAAGGTTTGCAGCTCAGAAACTCTATTAGCAGACGTAAGGACCACAAACAAAACAGTTTTCCATGTACAAAGTTTTAAGGAAGCATTGGCAGCTGTCTCAAAAGGCACTAGGGTCAGTTTTTCAAGTACACAGCTCAGGCCCCCAAGAAGGAGGGACAAGCTTTCTTGGTGACCTAATGTATAGTATGCCTTTCAAAACCTGTATGGCCTTAAAACATGCAGAAGGGGTGGATCCAAAGGTAGACAAGCAGATATGTCTGACAAAGGAATGTTCACAGAAGACTATGCTAAGAAGTTGAGCAACTGGAATGACTCACACAAATAAGGAAGAACATTAGGTATCCCACTTGAACAAGGTCCTGGTTGTTCTTTTTGCACCACAAAGAAAATGTCCAGCCTCCTGTAAAACCTGGGGCACAGCCTCAAAAAGGTAGTGCCTGAAAGAAATTAAAACTCTATCACCCAAAGAGTTCATTGCAGAGACTGGAGATGAGAGTGAATGAGAGAGCCCTTGTTCTATGTGAGTGGGTCCATCTTGTGAGGTAACTTGTGATGATTGCTTCTGGTCAAATGGAAGAGAAGGGGAACCAATGTTGTCTGGGCCAAAAGGGAGTCATCAACAAGATTTCTGACTTGTCCTTCATACTTTTGTGGAGGACCCTTGGCAACAGATGAAGGGAAGTGGAAAGTATGATGTCTGTCTTGTCGTCTATGCCTGTTGGCATGCATCCCTGGAGCAGAACAGGTTTAGCTGTCTGTTGTTGGTGGAGTCAAAAAGATCTATCTGTGCAGTACTCCTGCAATGGACAATGTCCAGGAAGACCTCCATGTTTAGCATCCATTTGTGAGGGTCTGCCCCAGTGTTCTGTTCTGAGGGAATGCAAACTGCCTGAAGAATAATATTGTGTTAAACAGCATTCTCCCATGCCAACAAGAACAATCTGGAAAGACAGTAAGTCTTGGTACTTCCTTTCTTGTTTATTTACAACATGACTATGGTGTTACCTGTGAGTACCCTGAGGAGGCCTGAAGTCCAAAGATGATTCAAGGACTGAAGTGTCAGAATCAGAGCTTTCATCTCCTTGATGTCTATATGGTTTTCCCTCTCGTTGGTCGACCAAACCCCCTGGACATTAATGTTGCTGGAACAAGCTCCCCATGTCAGGTTGGAAGCATCCATGTAAAACTCCAGGCAAGTAAGGGACCAGAAAAGGTACTCTTAGATTGAGGGAAAACTGGTTGATCCCACCAAAGTATCTTCTTCCTGATGCAGGACAAGAGAGGAATCTGGAAGTCTAATTGGTGGCAGTGGTGAAGCCAAGCTGACTGGAGATATCACTGTAGCTTCCTCTTGTGGAGTCTGGCATAAGGAAGCATAAGAATAGTTAATGCCATGAACTCCGGGGCTCTCAAAAACTCTCTTGCTGTAGTCATCTGCACGGCGAGGAGGTTCTGAAAGAACTCTGCCAAGAACAGAACTTTGTCTGAAAGAAGGAAAACTGTCATTGGCAAGGTGTTGATCCTGCACCCTTTGAAAAGAATGTTTTGGGAAGCATCAAAACAGATCTTTGTTAGGTTCAAAGTGAATCCCTAGACTGAGAAGAAGGTTCATTGTGAAACTGGGAACCTTCATATGAATGTGAAGGAGCCTGGAGAAGTAGATCATCCAATTAAGGGACAACTGGATTCCCTGAAGTCTGCAGAAGGCTATGACAGGAGCTAGACACTTTGTGCATACTCTCAGGTTTGCAGAAAGACCAAAGGGTAAAGCAGAAAACTGAAAATGTGATGAAGAAACAGATATTTTCAAGTATTTTCTGAAAACAGGATAGATAGGATGAAAGTAAGCATCCTTCAAAAATAAATAGGTAGAGGTAACTGATTCTGAGGTAAGCTGAAGGATTCCACAGAAAGTGAGCTAAGACTTTCAATACATTCTGTACCCCTTTTCTGGGATAAAAATAAACCACATGCCTGTAGTGATATCTTTCCAGACTGGAAGAGAGAGATAGTCTTTGAGACAGGGGAACCTGGTTAAAGTAATGGAAGGGATGGTTGTATAATGGGTAGTCATACGGTTTCAGGTTTATCATGAAAGGAAGGCTTGGACCTTTTTACCCCGTTTTGATTTGTCCTGAAATCTCATTTTGTTAGTCCTTTTGCCATTGTGGTGTTGCTTTTGTTCTTTTCTAACAAAAGGTCTTGCTTTAGTTGGATAATCCTCTGGAACTGAGGCACTGGGTACAGAGAAATTTCCTTTAAGTTTTACATATGTTTGCACTTTTCCTGTAAAAGTCTTAAACAGATCCGCAGCTGCAGATCCAAACAGAAATTGTTTACCCAGTACAGAATTCAACGATTTGGCCCTGACATCTTCTAGTACGTACTGGGGTCTAAACCAAGAATATCTGTGAATGACAGACCCATATGAAGTTAAGTAAAACTTGCAGTAGTGTATTTTAGTCTTCTGTTAGGTACAAACTTGCAGTTTTAAAAGTACTGTATTTTCATTTTTTTCTGTTTCCTAATTGTGTGTTTCATTGAACAGTGTGCTGTGTGTCTCTCTGAAGTTAGTTCCCCACCCACCCTCCATGTTCTTGTCTTAATGTTAGTGTCGGTTGCTCTGGAATTGCCCGCCCCCCCCCTATAAGTCTGTATTTGAATACTCCTCCTGGGTCCATCTCATTTGCTCACTTAACCGAGTACAATGAGATCATATTCTGAGTCTAGTGTTCACTCTACTTAATACAGAGAGAAGATTTGAGAAGGCCAACCCACTTAGGTTCTTCCATCCTCTCTCCTTGCACTTTACTAACAAAAAAATGCACTTTATTCATCTGCTTTTACTGTATTTGTGTTTCCTCCTACTTTATTTTGCTTTTACCTCTTCTTAAAAGTACTCAGTTTTATTTATTCTGCAGCATTTATTACTGCTTGGTAGTAGCATGATTAAATTGTAACCGTTATTCTAAGTCTTTTGGTTTAAGCACTTGGGCTTCAGACCAGTTGTTTTACATTAAGAAGGTTTGTGGTCTGCACTGTTGTGGCAGGACAGGTAGCTTACATCCTTCTAAGCTGGGAATTGCTGATTGAAGGCTCACTGTCTGCTATTCTAAAAATGTATTAGTTCTGGTTTAAGCACTTGGGCTTCAGAGCAGTTATTCTACATTAAGAAGGTTTGTGGTCTGCACTCTTGTGGGAGAAGAGGCTGGATTCTTCCCTTCTGCGCTGGGAATTTCTGGTCACAGGCTTATTGTGCCTTCTTATTTGAACTGATTTTTTCTGAAATTAGTGTGCCTTGTTGCTGTAGCATAGGCCAGATTCAGCCCTGCTGAATCTAGCTTTGCTTGCATAACTTGAGCACCGATCCAGGCCATTTTTTAGAGAAGGTTCTCCTGCACCCTAGTGGCAGGAGTGTGCAGTTAGAACCAGTCTGATTGAAGACTGCTGGAACAGGGCTCAGTTCTGAGCTTTTTTCTGGTTAACTGGGTAACTTGTTTAAATCAGTTTGTTCATTTTCTATTGTTTTATATATACAAAACAAAATTGCACATTATTCATCTGCTTTTACTGTATTTGTGTTTATCCCTACTTTATTACTAGGGGCATTGACTGCAACTTTGATCTGAGCTATATAATAATAAGTATCCTTTTCTGTGCATTTGAAGTGTTTTTTTGGGTGTATCTGCTTTATTTTCTGAAAAAAAAATTGTATTTGTTTCCCGCCTTTCTAAGCTAGTATAGTCCAGTTTTCAGGTTAGTGCTGAATTCAGGGTTGTGTTTCCCCATACCTTACTTGGATAGAAGGAAGTTTCTCTGTTCACCTGTGAGAGAGGGGAGCTTTGAGCAGCCTATCTGTCCCTGGAGGAGTGGTTTCAGCCCAGAAACTAGTAGTTTATTGGCCATTTTGGGCTAATTTCTATCTCTTTCATTTCCCTGCTATAAAAACCACATTTGCCCAGTTTTGTGCACCGGGCAGAGCCAGTTAGCTAGGGTATAACTATTCCCAGCTCCATAAGTCTCCTCTTCAACTTTTCCCTTGGAACTAGACAAACCTTCAACTTAAGCACTCAAGCCATTCATTTCTCAGCCCGGCACTTGCTCAAAACTCATAGCAAGCACTTATAAACCCTAGCACTACACCCCCCTATACTGTACAGAAGGACAAGGCTCTCTAGTAGACCTTACCAGCCATTCAGTAAAACAGTTCACTGTACCTATCCAGGCATGTCCAAAGGGCAGTTTCAGGTGTACTCTCCAGTCCATCTGGTGAATCTGGGCATTTTGAGGCAATGTTACAACTGCCTCATGTACACAGACAACTCTCTCCTCCTACCACCAAACACTAATACATGGGAGAGATGTAATTATGCAGTCAAACTGGAGGCTAAGCTCTGTCAACCCAAGACTGGATCAGACAGTCAAGAGGAGAAGGGAAATACTTGTATCACACCACCAGTCTCACATAGACCCATTAAACCAGCACCGGCAAAAAACATGCATAAATACACAAAAACATACTCAGAGGCTCTAAATAAAAATCTGCAAAAGCAACAGAGACCTCCAACGCAGACATCCAAGCAACCTCCACCCCCCAACACAAACCATGAAACACATACTTCACAAAACCAGTGTGCCAAGCAATTACAGCCCTTAAGGCAAAATAACATACTAGTAATAGGTGACTCTATAGTAAGGCACTCACTAGGCTGAATAAGGAGAAGGTTACTGTTAGCTGCCTGTCAGGTGCCAGGATCCACTACATAACACAAGCACTCATGTCACTCCAGAACAAGTACAAATACAACTCTGTCATTGTCCATGTTGGTATGAATGACCTGAGCCATAACTCCCTGGACTACATGAAAAGAGACATGGAAGAGCTCACTGATCACATAGCCCAGGCCGGTATGACCCTGACCCTGAGTAGCATCCTGGCCTCGTCAAGCATTATACCACGGTATAAAGAAAAAAATGTCAATTTCAACAATTGGCTAAGTTTCTGGTCTCATTCAAAGGGGATCCAGTGTCTGTCCCCTTGGGATGACATGCTCAACAAGCCACGCTGCTTCGCTAGATACGGGTTGCTCCTGTCACCCTTAGGCTTTCAAATACTGGCCAAGGCTCTTGCCACCTTATATCAGCAGAGTTCCTCCCTAACTCAATTTAAGTGTAAATTGGACAACTGAATCGGGAACCAGAAATTCACCCAGGTTTGGTAATTATGTCTCTAATGGACACGGGCTTCCTGTAAATGGTTCATTTCCCAGGCCCCTGCTAATAAATGTTTCCTCTCCAAATTTACTGCTTACACATCCAAGTATACCAGAACTTGTCAAAGATTTGGGGTGCATGGCTAGGCTTAAAAAGGCCTCAGTGGTCATTACCCTATTACCTGCATGAAAATCAAATGTTATCACCCACTCAGCATGGTTTCAGACAAGGACACAGCACTACTACCACCCTCCTATCCTTCCTTGATACAGTTAACTGGGCATGGGATTCTGGTAAAATAATTGCTTCACATTTCCTTGACCTCTCCAAAGCTTTTGATACCATTTCCCACACTATCCTACTCTCTAAACTATCCACCCTCCACATTTCTCCCCCTACTCTACAATGGTACAACAGCTATCTCTCCAATAGGCAGCAATCCACCAAATGGCAACAGTCTTACTCTCCCTTCCTCAGTACTTCCACAGGGGTACCCCAAGGCTCCATACTTGGTCCTCTCTTATTTAGCATCTTTATTAACAACTTTCACACCACTCTCTTACAATGCTCAATAATCCAGTATGCTGATGACTCTACAATAATATGCACTGCAAATTCCAGCTCTGACCTCCAGCAAATTATCCAGAATGCCCTCACATCTACTGAATCTTGGATGCTTAACAATCATCTTGCCCTAAATCCAAAAAAAAAAAAAAACTAAACTAGTAATTTTTACTCCTAGGAAAACCACTCCATTTGATAAAGAACTCTTCACTATACAAGCCCAAGACAATACCACTATAGAAGTTGTCCTACACACTAAATTACTAGGCATTATTATAGATGAAAACCTTAACTTTGACCTACACATAAACAATAACATCAAAAAAACACACCAAAAGCTTGGTATGCTCTACAGGCACCAACACCTTCTTAGCCTCTCTGCTAGACAAACCCTTGCAACTACCTTTTTATTACCCTCTCTCCTTTATGGTGCCCCTCTCCTCACTAATATCTGAAATTCTACAAAATCCAAGCTTGCTATGTGTTACAACAGAATAGCAAAATTTGCCACCAAGGCCACATTCTCATCCCACCACTGTAAGTCACTGAAACAATTAGGGTGGCTGGAACTTCCCCACCATCTCTCATTCACCCAACTAACTACTGTGCACAAAATAATCTACAGACCCACAGACTGTCCTGCTCTCTCAACTCTACTTGCCAAATACCATTCCAGCAGGCATCTAAGATCTGAAAATCATCTACTTCTAAAAGTAGATAAGCCCACCTTACCTGCTGGTCAACTCCTCTATGCCTTCACCATCGCCAAACTATGGAACTCACTTCCGTCTTCTATAAGAAACACAGGCAGCACCACCACCTTCAAACAAATGCTGAAAAATCATCTCAACTCTTCCTGGCTATGTTCATGCTCTATAACCTAACCTCTTCACTCTCCTTATATGATTACTAAACTCCTATGTATTTTGCTACTAGTGACTGATGATATTTTTCCCTATTTATTTTTATCTTCACTTGTTGATTCTGGTACAATAATACTGATCTCTGTTTATACCAATCTGATTGAATTCATTGAATTCTGCTTTAATGTATATTTTCTGTATATATTGCTGTAATCAAACAAACTAGGTTCCTGCTTTTATGTATATATTCTGTATATGTTACTATATTTACTATCTGTAACACTGTTTCTGCTTCTGTACTAATTACTGTTTATATTTTTTCTGTATCTTGTTGGACCTCTTCTCCTTAGGCCTCTACTGAAAATGGGCTCTTTTAGGCCCAGTGGACTTATCACAGTAAACAAATGCAATAAATAAAATAATAAATAAATATACCTATGAACCTATGAACAAATAAATAAATAATCAGCCACAAGCTTTTGGAATTAAAAGCATATAGGAAATCTATTTTTTTAACATACAGATGGCTTGTAGAAAAATACTAACCAGTTAAGTATTTCCTAACTAAAATCTGACCAAAAATGTTTCACCTTTTAAATCATGCTATAACATGATTGCCCTCTCCCAGGGAAAAAGTTATATGTTTGCACTTTAAATTTCACTTTCAGCATTTAGATGCAGGTTCATAATGAGTGGCTACATATCTTCAAGTCTTATTCACATTTTTTTCCACAATATGTTATGTTGACGTATCTTGGGATTTCCACAGAAAAACACAGCTGCAGGTTTTATACAATTGTTACATTTATTGGTGTGGCTGCATTCTTATTGAAAATACACATACATGTTTAGATACAGTAATAAACATCTACTCCTAAACAAAACCTCAAGTAAATTTTATGGAGATGACCTCTAGAAACAAGATTGATATGATGGTGCATCTGTTGGTACACTACCCATCTCCAAGTCTTCACAGACCCTTTGTATCTTTGTTAACTGAGACAGAACCTGTCTCAATAGTTTTGATCTCGTTGAGGCCTGAGTACATTTTAGTTTTATCCACTCTGTAATCCATATAAGTAATTTCTGCCATTCCTACTTGACGTGTGTTTGTCCTGATTGCTAATTCTGGCCTTTTTAGTCTGTCCAACACCTCATAACACACTGGAAATGTTCTTCCCATGACTGACTAAAAGTTGTTACAAAACCTCACTTCTACCCTACTGCAGGTATCAAGGGCACCTGCAAGTAACCCTTAGTCAGAGTAACAGCAGCTAAATACTTATCCCCACCCAATAACTCTAAGATGCCACTGTTCATAGGCATGGGATAATCGTCTGAGTCTATGTAAGTATTCGGTTTCCACTAGCTTACAAAGAAGTTGCTGCTGCCATGTTTTATTGAGCCTAGTGTCATTGGTGAGGTGCAGGGGCTGTTGGGTTCCTGGATTAATCCCATATCCAATATTTACTTCAGCTCCTCTTCCATAGTTTATTTTACTTACTTAGACACCCCATAAGGAACTTGTCTGATAGCTCATTAGGTTCCTGTGTCCACATGGAAATCCACCACTTGAGCACATCCTGGCTTACTAGTGAACACACCCCAAAGTTGGCCAGGAGATAGTTGCTAGGAAAGTACTCCACCATCCATTTAGGTGTTGGACCAAGCCTCAATGAGAAGTTCAAATACAAAATCCCTTCTGATTTCTCCTAAAGCCTTTTGCAGCTACTGACTAGCAGTGTCGCTTTATCATGGTAGGGCTTCACCATGTTAACATCATAAAGTTTGTGTTTTTGTCACTTACATGGCACGTCCACCCTATTAGTTAATATCACTTACTTTTCTCAAAATAGTGAAAGGCCTCTCTCACGCTGCCTTCAGCTCATTAGGTCAAAAAGGAATAAGCAGTGTATTTCCATTCTCTGGCTCTCCAGCCATATCAGACCATTTGTTGTTTTTTGTGCTCCTGCTAATTGATAATTTGCCATTCCCATGAGCCCCATAAGCCTAGTTGTTAAATTTATGACATACTGTAATACAGACTCCCTGCAGGAATTGCATTCACCCTCCCACTCATTGCGAATTAAATCCAGGGGTCCCCATATCTTGAGATTATACAGCAATTCAGAAAGCAATCAATGGATTCTTAGGTCACATCATTGTAATAGATGAGAAGACGGGGCAAATACTTATCCCAGTTCCACTTTAACTGATCTGCAAAAGCTGTCAAGATGATCTCTGGAGTAGGATTAAATTGCTACACCAGGTCATTTGTCTGTGGAGGGTAGACAATAGTCTTTAAATGCTTCACATCACAATATTTCAATAATTAAGTCAGCAGGGTTGACATTAAATTATCATCTCCATCTGTTAGTATCTCTCAGAGATAACCTACCCTGCTGTAAATGGCTAACAGAACATTTGCCACTTTCTCTGCATTGATACAGGACACGTCCACCACCTCAGGGTACACAGTGGCACAATCCACCACCAACTATACCTCTTATATGCGGTGGTTGTAGTGACAACAGGCCCCACAATGTCTAGCTGTATCCTGTGAAGCTGTTCTTCAATAAGAAGCAAAGGCATCCAAGCAGCCTTAGTTTGACCTTCGGCTTTACCAAACCGTTGGTACTTCTCACAGCTTGCAGTACCCTAACACATCTTTTGTAACTGCTGTAGAATAAAACATTTTCAAAAGTCTTCTTTTTGTATGCTTTATGCCCATATGACCCTAAAGAAGTAATATCAGGGCTATAACCAGAAGTGTTCTGTGGCAGGTCTTTACTACTGCAAGCTGCTGCATCACTTTCCCTTCTAGACCTCTTTCAGCAGTCCATTGTCTATACAATAGCCCTTTGTCTCAGCATATGGAATAAGCACTGCCCTTGAGAATCAAGAACCTCCTTGGCTATCTTCCTCAGGTCCTGTAACATAAGATCTAAGAGATTAATTTGCCCCAGCTCTTTCTTTGTGATTTTACTCAGTTCTCCTTCCAAAGGAAGTCTGCTATCTTTTGGCGGTGTGGCTTGGATTCAGACTTACTACTGAAATATAACTTACCCCTTTGAAGTGACCTCTTCCAAGGAAAGCCCATTACTTTTTAATAGCTGTATCACATATTCAGGATTGGTGCTACTACCTGTCTCTCCCCATGAAATAGTCATGTCACCAATGTCTGTTAGACATGTGGGAACTGTCTGCCCCACCTCCCATCCCCACCGCTATCTACACATGATTTTCCTCCATGTCCAGCCTCTTGCAAATGCCTGCAAAAAAGGTACTGCATTACAAAAACATCTGCTGTTAAAACATCTGTACAATATCATCAAACACTGCCTAAGCATGTTTCCTTGTGCCCCTTCCCAGTCCAGGTAAAGCTTAGGCAGTGGTACTTAGACAGGCATCCCTCTTAAGGCTCTAACTGGACTGCACTGGTTGGGCAATTACTGATCATTTTGGGCAGCTGCAGACTTAACAGTGCGTGTGCGTCTTTCGGCTTTTCCCGGTTAGGGGTCGCCACAGCGGAACTCCGGTCCGCTAATGATTGGACAGTAGTTTTGTATAATACAGCATCCAAATTAACAATGGTCTCTTTCCTCTCTACCATGATATGCCACACTTCCTAATGCTATATATCAATGGAAATTAATGTAAATAACTCAGTAAAGTTTGGTTTTAAGAGCATGTAGAACATATGCAATATTGCTTTAGACTATGAACCCTACAACAACCACACCCAAATAGGCTATGTACTGAGCAACCAGACAACAGAGTTATAGATACTGACTATCTAAGCTCCTTCACCTATTTCAGTCTAAATTCAGTGCCTTACACTGCAAAAGTATCTATAGTAACTGTAAAGCAGTTAACTTATTTCATACATACACACACACACACACACACACACACACACACACACACACACACACACACACACACACACACACACACACACATACATACACACACACAGTTTCCAAGATACACTAGCAATTCCTCTCAGTACCACATTCCTTTCTAGATTTATAGTAGTAGCAATGCCTTCAACAAGATAACCAGATATCATACCACTCTTAAAATAAGCCAAATGAAACATAAAAACTAATAGCAGTTAACAGCTTAACAGTCTGGTACAGAGAGAGATGGATACCAACATCGCAGAGCAATAACTACTTTATATTAACAAATACATACATACATACATACATGTATAACCAGCCACAAATGTTTCAAATTAAATCAACAGAATTCTTTAGTAAAAGAAAATTAAGCAATGCATTTTGAAAAAAATAAAATATGCAGATAAGGTACAGTTTGTACAGACAAAACATAAAATAAAGTGTTTTAGACATCTACCTAGTAGGAAAATACCAAATAAGTAGTTAAGTATTTTCTAAGTAAAGTCTGAGTAAAAGAATTGCAAAGTGCAACAGGCAAAAATGGAAGCAAACACATAAATAGTGAGAAGCCATCTTCAGGCAAACAAAGCAAGTAGTAATAAACTCAGTGAAAATAGTAAACAAGCTACTCCTGACTACAGGCTGGTCACTCAAATTCAACTTAGTATTTGGTATTTCTGGAAAATTCCTCAATGTACTGCAAAAAGTAACAGACAAAACCTAACTCTAGCCCTGGTAATATATATATATGTGTGTGTGTGTGTGTGTGTGCGTGTGTGTGTGCGTGTGTGTGTGTGTGTGTGTGTGTGTGTGTGTGTGTGTGTGTGTGTGTGAGTGTGTGTGTGTGTGTGTGTGTGTGTAGGTAGCTACTATCTCCCATACAGAAAAAAAAGTTTCATCTTTTGAATCCTTAGTTACATCTTTGCACTTATAAATTTTAGTTCCAACATTTAGCTGTAGCTTGATAATAAATAATAACCTATCCTGCAGTCTTATAGGTTCATAGGTTCATAGGTAGATACTAGGCTATTGGCCCTAGGGCCTATATAAGCCTAGCCAAATGGTACCCTGGCTTTTGCCACCCAAGAAAATTATTTTCCTGTGGCCCTGTCAAGCAGAGCCTCAGAAGTGATCCCCAGGGTGAATTTCCTATCTCCCATCCAATCATCAAGATTTTTCTTGAAGAGTGCTAATGAGGAGCTTTGCTTGATATAGATAGGTAGTTTGTTCCCAAGTATGGGAAGTCTCTGGGACAGGAATCTATTCTGTTTATTGTGGTGACAAGGTTTAGGTCCCTAGAGCATGTAGCTCGGAGGGATTGGGATTTCTTTACGTGGAACATATCCAACAGCTCTGGGTTTGACATAGCTTTTTATGTTAAGCAGAGATCACCTCTGAGTAGGCGATATGTGACAGAGTAAAGCTGGAGTTTTTTGAGACTGTCTGCGTACGGCATCTGTTTGAGGCCGGTAATCCTCTTTGTGAGGTATTTCTGTGGCCTTTCCACTTGTTGTAGATGTCTTGTAAGGTACATACCAAAAGGGGCATTGTACTCTATAATGGGTCTAATAACTGATGAGTAGAGGGGAACAATGATCTCTTTTTTCCTGTATGAGAAACCTTTTGTGATGAGGTGTGCCACATAGAAGTATTTCCTGACTACTGTGGTGATGTGATTATCAAAGGAGAGACTACTGTCCACCTGTGTCTCAAGGACCCTTATCACACTTTCGGTGTTAAGAAGACTACCGCCTATGTGGTAGTTCATGGGTACAGAGTTTTTACCAAAAGGGATGACAATGCACTTTTTGGCATTGAGCTTGAGGCCATGGCTTTGACACCAGGCATCTGTCTCAGTGAGGCCCTTTTGTAGGATGTCCACATCATTAGGATTTTTGATTATGGCTCCTAGTTTGCAGTCATCTGTGAACTTTGTTAGCCAAAGACCTTCTGTGTTAGCTTGTACTTCAGAGAAGTAGACACCAAACAGGAGAGGACCTAGGACTGAACCCTGTGGTACTCCACTTGTCACTGGTCTGAAATTGGATTTAGAGTCTGCTACTTTCACAGTGTGGGTTCTGTCAGTGTGCCAATTGGCAATCCATCTTGTGACATAGGGATTTATATCTAGTTTAGTGAGTTTGTCTATAATTCCAGAGTGGGGGATGGTGTTGAAAGCCTTGGCGAGATCTAGATAGGCTGTGTGAACCACCTTAACCTCATCTACGACTTTGGTGACCGCTTCAAAGAAGTCTATCAGGTTTAGGAGACATAATCTGCCTTTTACAAACCCGAACTGGGTATGGTCCAGAGTTTGGAGATTACCAATGTCATTGTTTATAAATTCCATCATGATACGCTCCATAGCCTTGCAGACCAGGCTCGTCAGGCTAATGGGGCGGTAGTTCCCGGGGTCCGTGGTGGCTCCCCCTTTGTGGAGTGGGATAACCGTTGCTGTGCACCATTCAGTGGGCACAAAGCCTGAGGTGAGGCTATGAATGAACATGGTACTTAGGTAGGGTGCCAGTTAGTTCTGTAGTTTATGTAGAACACAGCCTGGGATGTTGTCAGGTCCCATGGATGCTGTGTTCTTGGCTTTGGAGAGTGTGTTTTTTACCTGGGCAGCCGTGATTACAGGTACTTAGCATTCTTCTGGTATAGAGATGGGCTCTTTAGGGGTCAGAGGGGGGGTAAAGTTAGCACTGAACCTATCTGCCAGGATGTTGGCAATATCAGTTGGTTCTGTATATTTAGTGCAATTGTGCTGTAACTCAGTGCAGATCTGAGTGTTCCCATTGAGATTCTTGTCATAGCTATAGAATGCTTTGTGGTTGTCTTTAGAATCAGTGTTGATTTTGTTTTCGTAACTAGCTTTGGAGGATTTTATGAGAGATCTCAGCTTCTTACTGAGGCTGACCATGGAGTTCCTCCAATCATGGTATTTTACTCTTTTTTTGCAACAGTTTCTTTCTTCTGTTGTAGAGTTTGTTTATAGCAAGGGACCACCAGATTGGCTTCCTTTTTTTGGAGGATACCATCTTGGTTCTGTTAGGGATTGCACGATCCATGCACTCATGTAAGTGCTTATAAAGTGCAATTGTATAGGATTCAGCAGTCGTATCTCTATTGTCCGTCAGCATGGGTGTCATGAAGTTTGCCACTTCTGTCTTAAGAAGCGTGAAGTTGGATTTGGAGAATTTTTTTACAGTGGTTTCCCTAATGGGGGGTGGGGGTGGGATGTGGATGTCTAGGGTGATTTGCTTGTGGTCGGATCTGACCAACGAGGAATTGACCTCTGGTGTGGAACACCGGTTGCCCATGTTGGTAATGAACAGGTCTAGGATATTGCTGCCCCTGGTGAGGGTGTGGATAAGTTGATCCAAGGCACTGGAATTTATGAATTCCGGAAAACTTTGAGCACAAGAGTTGGTACATTAGTAGTTTCCCCAGTTAATGGTGGAGTAGTTGAAATCGCCCATTATTAGGGTGTTAGATTGTACTGTAATATTTTCCAGTGTATTAAGAAATGAGGAGTGGGAATCCTGGGGCATGGTGAGGGATCTGTAGCAAGCTACAATTTGCATTGCGGCCTTGCTCAGAGTTAGCTGCACTTGGATAATCTCAGATGCATTATGCTGAGCAAGTAGCCTGGAGGTGTGGATATCCTTAATGAATATGGACAAGCCTCCGCCTTTAGTGCTTCGGTCCAGGTTAGGTGGCCGAAAGGTGTAGTATGAATTATAGCCTGGTAATGCAGGGGTACTCTCGGGAGCTTTAAACCAGGTCTCTGTCACTGCACAGATGTCGATGTTCTCCATTTTAAGGAGTGCCTCGAATGAGTGCATTTTGAGGTTTAGACTTCTAGCATTAAGTAGCATTACCCTCAGATTTTGCTTGCTTGTACCTGTTACGGTGGTGAATTTGTCATTTGAATCATGCCTAAAAAAGGCACTATAGGGGTGGCAAGAGCCTTAGCCAGTATCTGGAATCCCAAGGGCGACAGGTGCAGGCCATCTCTGGCAAAGCATCGTGGTTTGTTGATCATGTCATCCCAGGCAGACAGATACTGGATCCCCTTAGACTTACACCAGACGCTTAGCCAATTGTTGAAGTCAATAATTTTGTCCTTGTACTGTGGTAACATTCTGGGTGATGGCAGGATGCTACTCAGGGCTAGGGTCATAACTGCCTGGGCTACAAAATCAGAAAGCTCCTCCATGTCTCTTTTCATGTAGTTCAGGGAGGTACATTTTAAGTCATTCACACCAACATGGACAATGACAGAGTCATATTTGTACTTGCTGTGGAATGACCTGAGCGCATGCGTTATGTGGTGGATCCTGTCACCTGACAGCTGACAGTAACTTTCTTCTTGTTTAGCCTGGTGAGTGGAACATCAGTCTGCCTGACTATAGAGTCACCTATGACTAGAGTGTTGGGTACGTTGTTATGCCTTATGGGCTGTGGTTGAGTGGCACACTGAGTTTGTGGGCTATGTGTCATTTGGGTTGTGTTGGGGGGGTGGAGGTTGCTTGTGTTTCTGCTTTGTAGGTCCCTGTTGCTTGGGTAGATTTCTTTTTGAGAGCCTCCGTGAATGTAGGTGTGTGTTTTGTGTTTTTATGTGTGTGTTTTGGTGGTGTAGGTTTTGAGGGACTATGTGATGAGTGTGGTGTGGTGCAAGTGTTTACCTTCTTCTCATGACTGTCTAGTCCAGTCTTGGGTGAAGAGAGCTTTGCTTCTAGTTTGGTTATATAAGTGCATCTCTCACAGTTTGTAGTGTTGGGTGGTAGGAGGAGAGGGTTGTCTGTGTACAAGAGGCAATTGCTGCATTGCCCCAAGATGCCCAGATTCATCAAGTAGGCAGGAGAAAACACTGGGAGCTTACCCTTAGATGTGCCTGGATAGGTGCTTATTAAGTACTAAAAACTGTTTTCCTCTAGACAAGTGAGGAAAGTTGAGTGCTTTAGTAATTTGTAGCTTATTTAGAGCTTACAATAAGTTCTGAACAAGTGCTGAGTTCAAAGAAACAGATTTGAGTACTGAAACTAGAAAACTGGCTAGTTCTAAGAAACAGAATTAAGCTAGGAAGCTTCCCTCCCAACACAGAAAGGATCAGGGGCTCAGAAGCTTACAAACAGTGCTGGATACAGCAAATCTGTATCTGGACTATACAACCTATAGGAAAGGCAGGAAACAAGCTTAGAATATATATATATATATATATATATATATATATATATATATATATATATATATATATATATATATATATCATCATCATCATCATCATCTTTCGGCTTTTCCCGTTAGGGGTTGCCACAGCAGATCATCTCTTTCCATTTCTTCCTATCCTCTACATTTTGCTCTGTCACACCAACCGCCTGCATGTCCTCTCCCACCACGTCCATAAACCTTATCTTAGGCCTTCCTCTTTTCCTCTTACCTGGCAGCTCCATCCTTAGCATCTTTTTCCCAATATACCCATCATCCCTCCTCAGCAAAATGTAAAACCAATGCAATCTCGTCTCTCTTGCTTTGTCTCCAAACTGTCCAACATGAGTTGACCCTCTAATATACTGATTCCTAATCCTATCCATCCTAGTCAAACCAAGTGCAAATCTTAACATCTTTAACTCTGCCACATCCAGCTCTGACTCCTGCCTTTTTGTCAATGCCACTGTCTCCAACCCATATAACATAGCTGGTCTCATTACTGTCTTGTAGACCTTCCCTTTCACTCTTACTGGTACCCGTCTATCACAAATCACTCCTGACACTCTTCTCCACCCATTCCACCCTGCCTGTACTCTCTTCTTCACCTCTCTTCCACATTCACCATTACTCTGAACTGTTGATCCCAAGTACTTAAACTCGTCCACCTTTACCAACTCTACTCCCTGCATCCTCACCATTCCTCTACCCTCCCTCTCATTTACACACATATATTCTGTCTTAGCCCTGCTGACCTTCATTCCTCTGCTCTCTAGAGCATATCTCCACCTTTCCAGAGTCTCCTCAACCTGATTCCTACTCTCACTACAGATCACAATGTCATCTGCAAACATCATAGTCCACGGGGCCTCCTGTCTGATCTCATCTGTCAACCTGTCCATCACCACTGCAAATAAGAAAAGACTCAGAGCTGATCCTTGATGTAATCCCACCTCCACCTTAAATGGATCTGTCACTCCCACTGCAGTCCTCACCACTGTCACACTACCCTCGTACATATCCTGTACCACTCTTACATACTTCTGTGCCACTCCCGACTTCCTCATACAATACCACAACTCTTCTCTAGGCACCCTGTCATATGCTTTCTCCAAGTCTACAAAGACACAATGCAACTCCTTCTGACCTTCTCTGTATTTCTCCAATAACACTCTCAGAGCAAACATCGCATCTGTAGTGCTCTTTCCTGGCATGAAACCATACTGCTGATCACTAATCATCACCTCCCTTCTTAACCTAGCTTCTACTACTCTCTCCCATAACTTCAAGCTGTGACTGATCAATTTTATCCCTCTGTAGTTACTGCAGCTCTGCACATCATCCTTATTCTTAAAGATCGGTACCAAAACACTTTTTCTCCACTCCTCAGGCATCCTCTGACTTTCCAAAATTTCATTAAACAATCTAGTTAAAAATTCCACTGCCATTTCTCCTAAGCACCTCCATGCTTCCATTGGGATGTCATCTGGGCCAACAGCCTTTCCATTCTTCATCCTCTTCATAGCTGTCCTTACTTCCTCCTTGCTAATCTGTTTCACTTCCTGATTCACTATTCCCACATCATCCAACCTTCTCTCTCTCTCATTCTCTTCATTCATCAGCCTCTCAAAATACTCTTTCCATCTACTCAACACATTCTCCTCTCTTATGAGTAACTTTCCCTCACTATCCTTTATCACCCTTACTTGCTGCACATCTTTCCCAGCTCTGTCCCTCTGTCTAGCCAATCGGTACAGGTCCTTTTCTCCCTCTTTAGTGTCCAATCTCTCATACAACTCTCCATACACCTTATCCTTAGCTTTCGCCACCTCTCTCTTTGCCATGCGCCTCATCTCCTTATACTCATGTCTACTTTCTTCATCTCTTTGACATTCCCACTTCTTCGCCAACCTCTTTCTCGGTATACTCTCCTGTACTTCCTCATTCCACCACCAGGTCTCCTTGTCCTCCTTCCTCTTTCCAGATGTCACACCAAGCACCTTTCTAGCAGTCTCCCTTACTAGTTCTGCTGTAGTTACCCAGCTATTCGGTAACTCTCCACTGCCTCCCAGTGCCTGTCTTAACTCTTCCTTAAACAACACTTCACAATCACCCTTTCTTAACTTCCACCATTTAATCCTTGGCACTGCTTTCACACTCCTCCTCCTCTTCTTGATCACCAATGTCATCCTACAGACAACCATTCTATACTGCTTAACTACACTTTCCCCTGCCACCACTTTACAGTCTCCAATCTCCTTCAGACTGGCCCTCCTACATAGGATATAATCCACCTGTGTGCATCTTCCTCCACTCTTGTACGTCACCCTATGCTCCACCCTCTTCTTAAAATACGTATTCACCACAGCCATGTCCATCCTTTTCGCAAAATACACAATCATCTGACCTTCTACATTCCTCTCCTTAACACCATACCTACCCATCACTTCCTCATCCCTTCTGTTCACTTCACCAACATGCCCATTAAAGTCCGCTCCAATCACTAGTCTCTCACCCTTGGGTACACTCACCACATCTTCATCCAACTCACTCCAAAATTTCTCTTTCTCATCCATCACACACCCAACTTGTGGAGCACATGCATTAACAACATTCATCATTACACCATCAATTTCAAGCTTCATAAACATCACTCTGTCAGACACTCTCTTCATGTCTAAAACACTCTTGGCATATTGTTCCTTTAGTATAACCCCTACCCCATTTCTCCTGCCATCCACACCATGATAGAACAATTTGAACCCGTTTCCTAAACACCTGGCCATACTTCCCTTCCATCTGGTCTCTTGCATGCACAATATAACAGCCTTCCTTCTCTCCATCATATCAGCTAGCTCTCTTAATATACCAGTCATACTGCCAACATTCAAAGTTCCTACCCTCACTGCTACACTCCTAACCTTCCTCCTCTCTTCCTGCCATCGGGCATGCCTTCGCCCTCCTCTTCTCCTTCGGCCAACAGTAGCCCAATTTCCGCCAGCATCCTGTTGGCTAACAGTACTGGTGGCAGTCGTTGTTAACCCAGGCCTCGACCGATCCACTATGGAAATATGAAATTTCCGCACCATAAGTTATGTGGCAGAATTTTTACGCCGGATGCCCTTCCTGACGCAACCCTCCCCATTTATCCGGGCTTGGGACCGGCACAAAGAAATGCACTGGCTTGTGCATCCCCATTGGCTGGGTTTATATATATATATATATATATATATATATATATATATATGTATATATATATATATATATATATATATATATATATATATGTGTGTGTGTGTGTGTATATTTTTTTTTGTAAAGTGGAAAGGGGAAAGGGGGAGCAGAAGCTAACTGGGTTGGCCTTCTCAAATGTTCTCCCTGGAATAGGTAGAATGAGGTAATGACACTAGACTGGGAGGAGTGTCCCAGATCAAATTTACAGTAGGGGTGGGCAACTGCAAAGCCACCAAGTATAAAAACAGGTTGTAGTGTTGGGTGGTAGGAGGAGAGGGTTGTCTGTGTACATGAGGCAATTGCTGCATTGCCCCAAGATGCCCAGATTCATCAGGTAGGCAGGAGAAAACACTGGGAGCTGACCCTTAGACATGCCTGGATAGGTGCTTATTAAGTACTAAAAACTGTTTTCCTCTAGACAAGTGAGGAAAGTTGAGTGCTGTAGTAATTTGTAGCTTATTTAGTGCTTATAATGAGTTCTGAACAAGTGCTGAGCTCAAAGAAACAGATTTGAGTACTGAAACTAGAAAACTGTCTAGTTCTAAGAAACAGAATTAAGCTAGAAGGCTTCCCTCCAACACAGAAAGGATCGGGGGCTCAGAAGCTTACAAACTGTCCTGGATACAGCAAATCTGTATCTGGACTAGACAACTTATAGGAAAAGCAGGAAACAAGCTTAGGAAAAAAAAAAAAATATATATATATATATATATATATATATATATATATATTTTTTTTTTTTTTTTTTTGTAAAGTGGAAAGGGGAAAGGAGGAGCAGAAGCTAACTGAGTTGGCCTTCTCAAATGTTCTCCCTGGAATAGTTAGAATGAGGTAATGACACTAGACTGGGAGGAGTGTCCCAGATCAAATTTACAGTAGGGGTGGGCAACTGCAAAGCCACCAAGTATAAAAACAGGATACAAATAGGGAGAGAGGGTGGGAAACAAAAATCAGAACAAACAAACCCAATCAGATGCTTAACAATTCTAGAAAATTCTACTTAATACCTCACACACAGTGAGTAAAATAAAAGTGCTATAAATAACTCATAAATAAGCTAAAAACAGGATACTTAATGTTATATATCACAGATTAGTTAGCTCAGAGCCATTCCTCCAACTTCCTCCGATTAGCTCAGTGTGAAATGGCAGAAACAGTCACAAGTTAACTTCTTAAGTAACAAAAGTTGAAACCTGAAACAACTTTAAAAAAAGCTTGAAAGAACCAATGAGGTGCTTACTCCAAGGGGTAGTCCAGGCAACCCCAGTCAGCCAATGACCACAAACAATTCGCTCTCACTGAAATACTATACTGGCCTTGGCTAAGCTATGATGGCCTGGGACATGTGCTCAGACACACAGCCTCTACTAATAAACAACTAGGCCCAAAACACAAGCCTGAATACGGACAATGCTACACTACCAACACTACTTAGGTAGAAAAAAAACTGCAAAAATGTTTAAACAGATAAAGGATCAAGGAGACTCTAAAGAATGCTTTTAAATGCAAACAAGTTATATGATACACTCCTAGCAGGAAATCAGAACAAACATACCCAACCAGATGCTTAACAATTGTAGAAAATTCTATTTAATACCTCACACACAGTGAGCAAAATAAAAGTGCTATAAATAACTCAGAAATATGCAAAAAAACAGGATACTTAATGTTATATATTACAGATTAGTTAGCTCAGAGCCCTTCTTCCAACTTCCTCTGATTAGCTCAGTGTGAAATGGCAGAAACAATCACAAGTTAACTTCTTAAGTAACACATTCACAGTTTATTCACAGTTATTTTCACATTTTGGGTTTTACATATTTATTGTATTTCACAGAAAACACATATGTAAGTGTTATATATTATTCATTTCACAGCTTGAATTCTTAATAAAAATAGTTAAAGGTTTGCATACAGTCCTGACAAGAAGCTTTTGAATATCTGCTCTTATTGCAAATAAGACTATTTTAATAAAAGGTGGTTTAAAATAGTTAATGCACTATGCTGTTAGTATAATAATAAAACTTTTGTAGTACACAAAATAAAATCATTCAATTGGCCAAATGGTGATTCAGTTTTACAGCGCACTCAAATACCTACAAGTCCACTTCACAAATGGTTTTAGAAAATAGCTGTCCTGCTGTACTCTCACAGCCCAGAGACTAAAGAAGAGATTGTTTATTGGAAACACAAATAATGCATCATCGCAGGGCAGGTTGTGAGAAAAGTTGCACTTTTCGAATTCACAGAGCATTCTGAGGTGACTGGCGATCCATCTTATGTTGAAATGAGTAAATTGCTTAGCAATATCACTTATGCCACTTGCAGTTCACATCCCAGTAATTAAATCTGCAGAAGAAGTCTGATTTTTATGGAAGAGGAAAGGTCAGTGAAACTAATCAAAACTTGTAGTGACTGGTGCCAAAGCAACTTCCGAACCCGTTGACCAAGTGTAATGAAGTCAGTATTCTTATTAATTATATAGACCTGCCTGTGCCGATGAAAAACACAGTGCCAATATCCTATTACTGTTTAATACCTCTCATACTCAACCTCCAGAATCCTGGGCAAAGGCAAAAATAATCAGGGACAAATGTCTCAAAATGGGCATTATATAAAACACTGTCACTGTTGACTTAGGAAGTTGATTGAATAAGGTTAGAATTAGCCTGCATTTTCTAAAGTAAAAAACGTTTGTAGCTGTAATAACTATTATTAGTATTTGCTGAGTCAGCAAATACTAATAATCATCACTACAATGACAAATGTTTGACTGACTGACTGCTTACTGAAATCCCACTTTTTGTTTTCCAAACAGTCACAAGCTTTGGAAGGAAGGAGTAAAATTTGAACCCAAATGACTGACATCTCTGAAAATCAGGAAAATGGAGAGGTGTATATCTTAATGACTGAACATTAAAAAGTCATAGCACAGTCCCTTAAAAATCATAGCAAAGGGTCAGAAAGAGGAGGCCCTTCTTATTTTTCACTACAAAAGGTACTAAACTGCATATAATTAATGATGTGAAGTTTTAGTGTGAGTTTAATGCAATTACTTAATGTTTCTACTCTTAAAAAAGTACAGTTGTGTACACTTACCATAAATGTAGATGTTCGAGTGTATTCACTGTTGCAGTCATTACATTTGGGTAATCTGTTGGCAGGTTGCCCTCAGTTGGCCTGAATATCAAAGTCTTGGGTCCTGCGTCAGTTGCTGTCTCCTCTTCCATGACGTCAGGGGTACAAAACATGCAGACGACGCCATTTTATTCAGTTTTTCTTGCCCCAGATGTCAGGTGCCCCCCAAATGGGGAGCAAAAATATAAATATAAATATAAATATATATATAAATAAACAGCAATATATATGTAAATGCACTTTTAGCAACATACACTTTACCTTTATCTAAAAGCAAATACACCATAAAGGCTTTAGAATATAGTGAAGGAAAGAGAAGTTCTAGAAAACAGGGGGGGATGGCGGGTGGGTAACCCGGACTGCAACAGTGAATGCACTCGAACATCTACATTTATGGTAAGTGTACACAACTGTACTATGTTCTTCGTGTTTCACTGTTGCAGTCATTACATTTAGGTAGAATCCCAAAGCTATGGATGGGAAGATGGAACTAAATGGCATTAGGAGCGGCTATAAGGCCCTGCAGAACTGCAGTGGCAAAGCCTGCCCTGGACTTAGAGAAGAGAGGCAAATGATAATGCTTTGTAAAAGTATGAACAGAGCTCCAAGTAGCAGCTTCTAGAATGTCTTTGGTTGGAACTCCTCTGAGAAAGACTGCTGAGGTAGAGGCAGCCCTGGTGGAATGTGACCTGATTCCCTTGGGCACCGGTTTACCATAATGCAAGTAGCAGAAACGAATGCAGTGGCTTATCCACTTAGAAATAGTCTGCTTTGATATAGCCTTCCCCTCTGATTCTGCAGCAAATGCCACCAGTAATTGCTCAGACTTTCTTAGAGATTTGGTCCTGTTTAAGTAGAATCTTAGTTGTCTGTGTACATCCAATGAATGCAGAGTCCGCTCCCCCTTGTTCTGCGGATTTGGGTAAAAAGTTGGCAGGTGAATAGTTTGGTTAAGAGCCACACTGGATACCACCTTAGGCATAAAGGAAGGATTGGTCCTGAGGGACACCCTGTCCGGGTAAAATGTAATAAAAGGCTCCACAGACATGACGGCCTGTAGTTCTGAAACCCTTCTTGCTGAAGTGATTGCCAAAAGGAAAGCTGTTTACAAGATAAAAACTTTATATCCACAGTAGCTGCTGGTTCAAAAGGAGGCAGGGTGAGGTTTTTCCAGCACAAAATTGAGGTCCCATGCAAGAGTTGGTGATCTTCTGGGAGGCCTTAAAATTTTGGCCCCTCTAAGATACTGTTTTTCAGAGGATGAGAAAAGATGAGAGGCTCTGTGTTGTATTGAGCCGAGATGGCAGAGGCATGGATTTTTACTGAAGAAAAAGATAGGCCCTTGTCAAGCATCTCAGTCAAGTATTGTAAAATCTGAGGAATATTTGGTTTTGCTGTGTCCGTTCCTTGAGCTTGGTTCCAAGCACAGAATCTCTTCCATTTATCAGCATAAGATTTTCTAGTACTAGGCCTTCTGGCTTCCAAAATGACATCCATCACAGATTTACTGAGAGGTGTTGTTTGAATAATTACCTGATCAGCCATGCTGCCAGGTTCAGAGTTTGAAGCTGAGTGTGCAGAATTTGATTGTTCTGCTGAGACAGTAGATGAGGTATTTGAGGCAAGTACCAAGGAGGAAGTTGAGACATATTCCTTAGAATTGGGTACCAGTGCTGGCGAGGCCAGTCTGGAGCAATTAGGATCATTTTTGTTTTTTCCTGTCTGACCTTTAGTAACACCTTGGGGAGAAGAGGCAGAGGAGGAAAGGCATAGACTGATAGGTTTTTCCAACTGAAGGAGAGGGCATCCACTTTCCATGCTTGTCTATGATAAGTCCTTGTGCAGAATTTGTCCAGTTGATAATTTTGGGGAGAGGTAAATAGATCTATGTCTGGGCTCCCCCATTTCTGTGTTACCATGCTGAAGACTTGTCGATCCAGTTTCCACTTGTGAGGGTCCATAAGATTTCTGCTTAGGTTGTCTGCCAGAGTATTTTGTTTTCCTGGCAGGGATTGAGCTTGAAGATGTACTTGGTAAGTCAAGGCTGTGTCCCACAATGCCATGGCTAGTCTGCAAAGGGGGTAGGAATGTGTACCCCCCCCCTGCTTGTTTATGTACCATATAACTGTGGTGTGGTCCGTCTTTATCAGTAGTTTTCCTGGATGAAGTAAGTCCTTGAAGGCTGTCAGGGCATTCTGAACAGCTAGCATCTCTTTCTGGTTGATATGCAGATGCATTTGTTTTGGGTTCCATATACCCTGAATGCATCTCCCCACCAGGTGGGCCCCCCCAAGCATGGTCTGATGCATCTGTAGTTAGGGTTTGGGTGGCAAGGGGTAGAGTGAATGACTGTCCCTTGTTTTGGTGACAAGTCTCTGCCCACCAAAGAAACTCCTGTTGTAGGCAGGGAATGAGAGGAATCATTGTTTCCAGACTGTGACAATGTTGATTCCATAAACTTTTTAGATACCATTGAAGTTTCCTCATATGCAGTCTTGCATATGGAATTAGTAGAATGCAGGATGCCATGAGCCCCAAAGCCTGCAGAATTTCTCTTGCAGATAACTGGGTTTTTGTTGCCATCTGTTTGAAGTATATAGTCAGTTGTCTTTGTTTGTCTGGTGTAAGGTAAGCCATATGGGCAGTTGTATTCAAGCTTGCACCCAGGAATGTCATTTCTTGAGAGGGTACCAGTTGTGATTTCTTTTCATTTATTGAGTACCCTAGGCATGTTAGAAGCCTTCTTACAAATGCCAGATGTTGAAGATGAATGTCCTTGTTTTCTACTTGAATGAGACAGTCGTTCAAGTAAGGATAGATTTGTATGCTTCTTTGTCTGCAAAATGCAATTACTGGTGCCATGCACTTTGTAAAGACCCTGGGCACAGTAGATAAGCCAAAGGGCAGTGCAGAGAATTGGTAATGCAAAAAACCTGCCTTGAAGCGGAGGTATCTTCTGCACGATTCCCTTATTGGAATATGCAGGTATGCCTCTTTTAAATCTAGAGTCACTAACCAAGCGTTCTTGCCCAGCATGGGTAGTATCTGTTGTAAAGTCAACATTTTGAATTTTGGAATGTCCAAGAACGTGTTAAAAATCGATAAGTCCAGTATGGGATGCCAGGCATTGTCTTTTCTGGGTACCAGGAACAGTCTTGAATAAAAACCTTGTCCTTTTTCCTGTTCTGGTACTGGTTGAATAGCCCCCATATCCATGAGGGACGTAACTTGTTTCTGAGCCTCTGCCCACTGATTTTGTGGAAGATCTAGCCAATTGTTTGGAATTGGCAAAGTATGGAAATGAAATCTCTACCCCTGGGATACTATGTTTAATACCCACTTGTCCTGCGTAATTAACTGCCAATTTTGAGCATGAAGTGCTAATTGTCCCCCAAAGGAGGCTGCCAAAAGATAAGTGCTTGGTGATGGTAAAGGGAAGTCATTGAGACTGCTTACTGTAGGGTTGGGCTTTGTTTCCTCCAGATTTGGAGGTAGAGGCACCCCATTGCTTTGACCTGTAAGAACCTTGTGATTGGTATCTAGAGCCTTTTGAGTGCCTTGATTTGCCTTGAGAGGCTCTGTTGGACACAGGAAAGGACCAATTTTTAGTAGGCCAGTGCCTACTGAATCTGGGTGGCTGCACTTGTAAGAAATCTTTTACAGTTTACATAGATTTAGCTTTGTCTTCCATTTTCTTTAAAACCTCTTCTGCCTTATTACCAGAGTATCATGCTGTAAAGGTGCATCCAACAATTTAGCTTTAACATGATCAGGCAGATTTTGCTCCTTGAGCCAGGCATGCCTTCTAATCACACATCCAATAACTGCAGCCCTGCAAGAGGCCTCCAAGGTATCAAAACCACATTGCAAAGTATGCTTTCCAACCTGTTCTGCTGCATGCAATAATTCAAGAAATTCTTTATTTTCCACACAATCAGAAATCAACATCATTTTCTGTTTCAATAGGCCCATAACATGCTGTTGATATTTAAGCATATGAAATTGGCAGTTTAAGGCCCTAATTGCCACGGTTGCAGACATATAAACCTTCTTTCCCCATCTATCCAGCGCCCTGGAATCTCTATAAGAGGGGGTAGGATTTTTGGCTGTAGAGGCCTTTACACCTTTGGGACCCTGTGAGATAGTTTTGGGATCAGCAGCAGGATTTTTGAATAGAAATTTGTGGGAGTCAGGAACCCTGTAATATCTGTATGGCTTACTGGCTTACTAGGAGCCAGAGGTAGGGAATCAGGAGTCATGCTTGATTCTGAAAACACATCATCAACAATGTCTAATACAGGAGGTATAGCCAAAGGCCTATGCTGAGGAAGAAGAAGGAAATCCCTAAGCCTCTTTTTTGATTCAGAGAAATCCTGACTTTCCCAATGAAAATGTTCCCATAAAGCATGCAAGGTTTCTCCAAAAGAATAATCCTCAGGAGGAGATGTAGATGAAATGGATTCTTCTGCATCTGAATCCTCATAGAGTGGAATAGAAAATTCCTGATCAGAAGAGGAATCAGAAGAAATAGAAACCTGATCTGAAGATTCATAATCAGTGTCTTGCCTAGGCCTCTTAGCGGGGGGGGGGGGTTGGGAACCCTTGATCAAGGTAATTAAGTCCTCAGCCATTTTGATCATCTGTTTTTTAGGCACAGGGGCCTGAGCACGTGGCTCTTGTGTCGTTTTTTTAGACTTAGAAGTTGATTTTGATTTTGTTTTTGAAGCTGGCGTCAGTTTTATATAAAAATGCTGAGACCTGAAAACACCCTCAGAAGCCGGTGCCTGCTCAGCGGCTTCGGACCCATCTGAGGGAGAGACATCCGAGGGTTCAATACTCTGAGAATCTTGCGGCATACTGGACTCTGCATGGGTCTCAGTAGAGACCTGCGACTCAAAAGTAGTGAGTATCAGGGGCTGCGAAAGCACCTCACTGAGTACCGGTGAACCAGCGACTGGCTTAGGAGAAGCTTCGTCATCGGTTTTGGACCTTGACGGTCTGTCTCTGTCTTTTTTGTGTACTCCGGTAGTCGGATTGCTATCCGACAACATTTATGGGTAATTAAATCGGGATCCAAAATATTTTGAAGCAAAAATATACCAACGCTTAATAGTGCGTTGGTTAAATCTAGCACAAAACCGACAGCAAGGCATGTTATGATCTGGGCCTAGGCAAGGAATACAGTACAAATGAAAATCCTTATGAGGTATTTGCTTCCCACAAGTAATGCAATTGGTAAGTTTTACTGACATCAGTAAGGAGCAAGAAAAAGTTTCCCCAATGGGATACTTAGCTTTAATTGAAGACTTCAGTTCTGAAACTCGAATGTGAAAATTTCAGGAGTCGGCCGACCAGCACTTGCGAACTGCTTCTGCTTCGGGCACCGCGCGGCAAGAAAGACTGAATAAAATGGCGTTGGCTGCATGTTTTATTCCCCTGACGACCTGACATCATGGAAGAGAAGACAGCAACTGATGCAGGACCCAAGACTTTGATAGTCAGGCCAACTGAGGGCAACCTGTCAGCAGATTACCCGAATGTAATGACTGCAACAGTGAAACATGAAGAACATCAGATCTAACTTATGAAAAATTTGGTAAATGTAGAAGTATATATCTGCAGAAAAAAAATCAGGCCACTTGAGAGGCACTTGGAGAAACATGGTGTAAAGTAAACTGACCTTGTGCTCCATATGTACAAATAAAAAGCCTCTGAAACTGTACAGAGAAAAATAACTCAAACCAAGGTTAACATTAAAAAGATATCGCATGAACTTAACACTAGCATTAGAAGCCAAAGACAATGACAAATCCTGCTTTAGTTATGATAGTAAACTAAGGAATAACACCAAACATTGCTCATAACTTATCCAAAATGTCACAACCTACTCAGATCCAGTAGATAGAGCCAAAAAACAAATAATTTCAGTGCAGATTTCATCGCAGACCCCCTCATCAAAACCAAAGAACACTTGCCAGAGATACTCTCCAAAAGTAACCATATATCATCCATAGAAGCTGATAATATACCCAGCTGAATGATAAACAGTAAAAACACACCCTTGTGGAGTTGCTCCTATGGCTATTCAACCTGAGCTTAGCCACTAGTTTTGTCCCCAAGGTATGGTGCACAGCTATTTTGGTGACACTTCACAAAGGGTGACCCACCACTGACCACAGAAACTACAGACCCATTAGCCTGATGAGTCTCATCTGCAAAGCCATGGAATGCATCATAACTGACCTAATTTACTGTGATAGCAAAAGCCTTATAAAACTTGACCCCCCCCCCCCCAAGCAGTTTGGCCTTATCGAGGATAAATCCTGTTTAATGAATCTGGTTAACTTCTTTGAGAGAATAACACAAGCCATGAACAGTGTTCACACTGTCCATACAATATACCTCAGCCTAGATAAAACATTTGGCACCATACAACATGCTGGCATAGCAAACAAGTTGAATGAACTCAAAATTGATTCCTGTGTAGTTACGTGGATAACAAACTGGGTGAGGGATAGAACACAGGTAATGAGGGTGGCAGGTATGTCCTCAGTGAACATGAAGGTGACCAGTGATGTTCTTCAGGACTCCACATTGAAACCTCTACTATTTGACATCTATATCATAGATGTACAAATTAAAAGTGGAGATCTCTGGCTGACCAGATGTGCAAACTTAGTGTCATCCTTAAGTCCTCCCATATATGCATGAGCTCGAACTTGAACTCACACTTGACTTCAAAATGATATTATTGTGACAGACCTTAGAATGTGGCAGCAGTTGTTAGGAAATATTTTAACCTGGCACAGCTGATTGCAAAGAGTATTTCATCAAGGTCCAAAGAAGTTCCTCTATATTCTGCATTGGTCAGACCTATTATTTAATTTAATGCCCATTTTTGAAGGTACCTTTTACTAAACAAATCAAGCAACTAGAAAGACGCCAGTGGCTCCTAACTAAAAAAAAAAATCACTGATGTGAAAGGCAAGAACTACCAAGAGAGTCTGGAAACATTGATACTTTATTCAGTTTATTCAGTGTGCTGTAGACTTTTAGAGATGATCTGTGCCATGTCTTTTGGGCCATTATGGATCCAGTAGTCCAGGAAGTTTTATATCTCCACAAACCAAACAATCTAACTAACACTAGAACCAAGGATCTAAACCTGCTTCAGCAAATTAATAAAATATAGTGGGAAGACAGATTTGTCACTTAACGCTTACCCCTTCTCTTGAACAAACTTCCACTCCAAATTAAGCAATGAAACATACTTTCTTCTTTCAAAAAGGAGTTAAACAACTGGATATCCATGACTTTACCCTTGACATGACTGGTATTATTATCCATTAAAAAGGAGGTAAGTTCTAAGAATGGGTACTGGCAAAGGTGTAAATGGTGACTGGGTCCAATTGCCTTGTATTTTATATGGTTCTATGATCCTTAGCAGCCTACCTTAGATTTACTCTTACCCCCTCCCTTACTGATAATTTGCCCCATGCTTAACTTTTAACAACGTTTACTTCATTCTCTTCTTTCCTGGAGATGGATAACTTGGAAGAACTTTCACATGATGGGCTCTGACTACCAAATGTCCTGGTGTTTTTCCTCAGTATAAAGTGACACAAGTCCCTCCTTGCTCCTCAGCCACTCTTTTGTTTTTCCTCTTTTCAGCTGATTTTCAACTTGCCAATTCTTTTTTGCAGGCTCTAAGCAAGTCAGTTTACTGGACAGTACTCCCAGGTCTCTCACACAGACATACGCGAGTGCCCGCACATTACACACTTATACACATTACCCTGAAATTACTATAACACATGACTAGATCTCTGATTTTCTTTTTTTTTATGTATATATGTATATACTGTAGGTCCCTGCACCAAGAGCTTTAAATCCTGTTACCTTCCCTCATAGCCCAGTTCAATCTTTATAATTTATCCTCCTTTTCTGGTAAATGTACACAGGGTTCTGATGATGTCTATGAGAAGACCACTGATGGTTATGTTCCTGGAAATTTCCTTCATCAGATCTGCCAGCGGTCATGGAAGCAACTTTTCCCTAATGGAGATATTTATGCAGGGATTTGTTACACTAATGCAGGCATTTTAAAGTTGCTTGCACTGTCCCATCTATCTTGAGTACATGCATAACTGTGTGGATATTTATAAATTCACCCCTCAGCTTCACTGGTCTAGCCTTCCTTGAGAGGGGAGGTACAGTCCATGGTGGTAACTGATAAGGTGTAATGGTCACAATACTCAGCAACCTTGAATGTCCTTATAATTCTAATGAGTTCTAGTGCCAATTCAGATGAAACGCTGCTGTGTTATATGTCCTGTCTGCTGCCCATTCAGTCTTCTTGTGGAAGACTTTACAATGATCAGCTTGCCTAATCTGCTGGTTAATAAGCTTCTCATAGCTATTATTCATTCTCAGCTATGTCTGTTCTCTCTCCATCCATTTTCCGCTGCCATCCTCTCAGTTTCATCGCCCACTTTGCCATCTCTGCCTGACTCATGTTTTTGCCACTGTCTTTTGGCTTATTTATTTTGGCTTATTATTTTCCTGTGAAGAAGAAGATGTTAGGAGTGGCCATGGTGGTGCAGCAGTTAGTGTTGTTGCCTCACAGCAAGAGGTTCTCCAGTTCGATCCTCGGCTGGGGTGCCTTCTGTGCGGAGTCTGCATATCCTCCCTGTGGTCGTGTGGGTTTCCTCCGAAAGGCATGTTGTAGGTGGATTGGGCACGCTAAATTGGGCCTAGGTGTGAGTGTGTGCCTTCTGTGGCAGGTTGGGTGCCGGGCGGGTAACTTGACACTGTAAAACTCCACTGCCAATCATGAGCAGACAGGTGATCTGCTATGGTAACCCCTAACCAGGAAAAGCCGAAAAAAGATTTTCCTGTATGTTAAATTGATTAATCCAGCTCAGAATTGCCTTGGTTGTGCTTCCATGGATTGCAGTCAAAAACACATGCAAGCAACAATAAACATTTTCTCTTCACCACCATCTCATTAACTCAGTGAATCCAGTCTTCACTTCCATCTCACCTGATTTGTTTTTCCTAACTGTTCTTTTTTATATATATTTATTAATTTTTTAATCAGGTAAGTGAAGTGCTCCTTCTTGGACTCTTTTCAGCAATGACTGAGGCCACAAGGGCAAAGGTAAATACAACATTTATATGGATTGTTTAGTGTAGACAGTTAGCATGATTTTGGGAGATGAGTAGAAACTAGGGTATATAAGAAACCCCCAGAATGACACAGGAAAATGTATGTATGTATGCATTTATTTATTTATTTATTTATTTATTGTTGTCCATATTAGTCCCACTAGACCAAAGGCCTCTTTTCAGGGACATGCACATCTCCACACAGTGACTTGAGGTTATAATTGTACTTACTCATGATGCAGATATATTAACACTAGGCCACAATGCAAGGATCATAATTCATGGTTATAGATTTGCTCACCCCCCCCCCTTGTGTACCGACCACTCAAAGCTCATAATTTTTAAATAAATCTAAGGTTTTATTTCTCTTACCGACTGCTTATCTTCATTATGCAGATCTCATACCCCCTCCACAACAAGCTGTCCCATCCTTTTCCTGTTCTGACTGCATTAGTGCACAACTTTCTTCATCCCAGTATTATCCTGTTACCATTAAGGATGTCTCGCGGCCTCTAATTCAGATTTTAAACTCTCCTCCTATGCTATCTGCCTTTAGCTATGTTCACCTGCCTACTCAGCGCATTCCCCTCCCCACTGCTGTTGTATCTTTGAACAATTCCTCCATCTACTGTACCATTTCCAGTAGATGATACCGTACACATAAGTAATCCCACTTCTCTCCAACATATGGTGGTCACACTTACTCTCAGAAGAAGAACTATTCATACGGATGTCCTGTACACATTACACCCACTCCAAGACCTATTTCATTTTGCTCAGTCAACTCATATAAATGATGTGTGACATGACTACAGATTCAGCATGGATTTTTTGATTTGTCCATCCAGCTATGATGTTTCCCTCATACACAATGGCTACTTGCCCTGTGCTATCTTCTTTAAATGCACAATTAAGCAGGTACCACAAGCACTAACAGACTTATATTACAATCCTTTATATAAGAATACATCACCGGAAGGCACAGTTACACTCTTTGTGGCTTACTTGTACACATTTTATTTCATGTATATGTCCTGGCACTATAAAATTCGCATACCATTGCTGAATTAAGCATCTGAAAAATATGATTGCACCCTTGCTTAAAGCATTTGCATATTGTTTACACCACATGGTAAGTCACCCATATTATACATGTGAATAAAGGGCACTAAGCATGTTGAACTGGACAAAATGCTACCCATCAAAAATAATTTTTTCACCGTGGCTTACATGTTGTCTGCTGACTGCAACCGATGGAAGCATAACTAAGGTCATACTAACTTGGATGGCTCAACATAGCCTACAGATTCCTGCTAAACTCTGAAGTCATATAAGTTGTATTAGTGCTGCTCCTAAGATGTAGCTCTGGGTCAGGGATGAGCCCATGTCCCTAATATGTAAGGTCATAGGTTCAATCCCTTCTTATGGAACAGTGTATATGCAATCATTAAGTAGTTTGACAAAGCTGTGTCATTCTACTGCCCATGTTAGGTGAGAGTAATGCATGATTCTCCTTTTCCAGATCTGATACAACAGGGAATCCCAGTGATCCTCCATGTGACACGAGAGGTGAATCACAGTGATCCTCCATGGGACATGAAGGGTGAATCACAGTGATCCTCCATGTGACATGAGGGGTGAATCCCAGTGATCCTCCATGTGACATGAGGGGTGAATCACAGTGATGGTCCATGTGACGTGAGGGGTGAATCCCTGAGGGGTGAATCCCAGTGATCCTCCATGTGACACGAGAGGTGAATCACAGTGATCCTCCATGTGACATGAGGGGTGAATCGCAGTGATCCTCCATGTGACATGAGGGGTGAATCACAGTGATCCTCCATGTGACATGAGGGGTGAATCACAGTGATGGTCCATGTGACATGAGGGGTGAATCCCTGAGGGGTGAATCCCAGTGATCCTCCATGTGACACGAGAGGTGAATCACAGTGATCCTCCATGTGACATGAGGGGTGAATCACAGTGATCCTCCATGTGACATGAGGGGTGAATCACAGTGATCCTCCATGTGACGTGAGGGGTGAATCTCAGTGATGCTTCATGTGATGTGAGGGGTGAATCACAGTGATCCTCCATGTGACATGAGGGGTGAATCACAGTGATCCTCCATGTGACATGAGGGGTGAATCCCAGTGATCCTCCATGTGACACGAGAGGTGAATCACAGTGATCCTCCATGTGACACGAGAGGTGAATCACAGTGATCCTCCATGTGACATGAGGGTGAATCGCAGTGATGCTCCATGTGACATGAGGGGTGAATCCCTGAGGGGTGAATCCCAGTGATCCTCCATGTGACATGAGGGGTGAATCACAGTGATCCTCCATGTGACATGAGCGGTGAATCGCAGTGATGCTCCATGTGACGTGAGGGGTGAATCGCAGTGATGCTTCATGTGATGTGAGGGGTGAACCACAGTGATCCTCCATGTGACATGAGGGGTGAATCACAGTGATGCTCCATGTGACGTGAGGGGTGAATCGCAGTGATGCTTCATGTGATGTGAGGGGTGAATCCCAGTGATCCTCCATGTGACATGAGGGGTGAATATCAATGATCCTCCATATGACATGAGGGGTGAATCCCAGTGATCCTCCACGTGACATGAGGGGTGAATCGCAGTGATGGTCCATGTGACGTGAGGGGTGAATCTCAGTGATCCTCCATGTGACATGAAGGGTGCATCACAGTGATCCTCCATGTGACATGAGGGGTGAATCGCAGTGATGCTCCATGTCACGTGAGGGGTGAATCCCAGTGATCTTCCATGTGACATGAGGGGTGAATATCAATGATTCTCCTTGTGACATGAGGGGTGAATCCCATTGATCCTCCATGTGACATGAGGGGTGAATATCAATGATCCTCCATATGACATGAGGGGTGAATCCCAGTGATCCTCCATGTGACATGAGGGGTGAATCCCAGTGATCCTCCATGTGACATGAGGGGTGAATATCAATGATCCTCCATATGACATGAGGGGTGAATCCCAGTGATCCTCCATGTGGCATGAGGGGTGAATCCCAGTTGCCTCCATGTAACATGAGGGGTGAATCGCAGTGCTCCTCCATGTGACATGCGGGGTGAATCCCTGTGATCCTCCATGTGACATGAGGGGTGAATCCCAGTGATCCTCTATGTGACATGAGGGGTGAATCCCAATAATCCTCCATGTGACATGAGGGGTGAATCCCAGTGATCCTCCATGTGACATGAGGGGTGAATCCCAGTGATTCTCCTTGTGACATGAGGGCTGAATCCCACTGATCCTCCATGTGACATGAGGGGAACTATAAGCTTCAGATTAAAGTGCAGCATGCTATTACTTTATGATATTCTTTCTGCTGTGATCTATATGAGTCAAGCATTGTAGGTGTACCCTGGTAGACTGGCTTCAGAATGCCTCTGTACCATAGCTTAGGCTGCATAATATCTCTCATACATAAATTGCATGAGGGCCTGGGCTGACAAAGCAGGAAACAAGTGTATAGTGATGATTCTGTTTCACAGTCTCATATGAACTAAATATTAAGTGGTTCATGTAAGACAATGCAATTAGAAAGGAAGCATTTGGGGTGGGATCAACATTTCCAATTTGACAGTTCAAATTTTGATTGGCATGTGGAAGTATGTTTCCAACAAGAAGGAGGTTTAAAAGTGGAATAGGCTTTGTGAGTGGGTGATTGGTTTTATAACAAATGTGGCTTTGAGAAGGGTAGGACAAGTGAACTAGAAAACGATATGTGGGAAAGGGGTGTGATAATGCGTTGTAGAGGACAGACAATTGTGGGATACCAGATGCATCATTTGATGGACTCAGAGGCCACTTTTGTTTACTTCTACATACTCAAAACATCCTCTAGTCTCCAAAACTATAGGGAACTACGGAACACCACAAAAAAACTGTATCACCCTTGACAAACAAATCCTTTTATCTAGACCACAAAGAAGCCTCTAATCTAAACCCCAAAAATTATGGAATACCATCAACAAACTGTTATACCCAGGGAACCCTTCTCCTCCTAACCCATCCCCTAACAGCTCTCCACTCGAAACCGCCACTCTTCTGAGCTCCTTTTTCATTAACTCTATACAAAACCTAATTAAACCAAGCAAGGATACTTGCCTTGACCCCCCCCCACCCACAAAACTCCTTTCCCTATCAAGCCTGTCCCCACCTCCATCATCAGATCACTACTCTATAAACTAAAACCTTGCTCCCCTTCTACTGACGACCTACCTCTACTATACCTCAAACTCGCTGCTCAGTCTATCGCCTATCCTGTCTCCATCCTTATCAATAGGTCAGTTCAGGAAAATTCTGTCTCTAATATCTGGAAAAAGTCCTGTATTAGACCATTACATAAAGGCAGTAACTCCACTGACCCCTCCAATTTCAGGGCTATCGCGATTCTATCCCCTCTGTCTAAAATTCTGGAAAAGTGCATATACAAGCAGCTCACCTCATATCTCATTCAGGAAAAGCTGTTCACTCCAACACAACACGGTTTCTGACCACATCATAGCACAACTACAGCACTACTGTCCTTCACCAACTCTATTGCTACATCTCTTAACAATAACAAATTAGTGTCATGCCTATTCCTTGACCTTTCTAAAGTGTTTGACACTGTGTCCCACAAACTCCTTCTCTCCAAACTCTCCCACTTCAATCTGTCCACCTCTACTCTATCCTGGTTCTCTTCATACCTATCAAATAGAGCTCAATCCGTCAAATGGCTCTCTGCAACCTCACTTTTCCTGACTATTCAAACTGGTGTGCCCCCAGGCTCCATCCTGGACCCTCTATTATTTAACATCTTTACAAATAATCTCTACCAATTACGCCCCCTCTCCACACTCATGCAATATGCTGACAACTCAACCATCGTCACAATCTCTGAAAACCTACCCCACTTACTCAGCCTCACTCAAGACATCCTCCACTTAGTTGAAACATGGCTCACCACTAACCAACTGCTACTCAACCCCAACAAAACAAAACTACTTCTCTTCCTCCCCAAGTCCCTCCAACACCTCAAACCCTCCTTAGTCTGTTCTCTAAATACCACTACTATTAAGGTCGAATCTCACACTAAATTTCTCAGTGTTTATATAGATGATGAACTTAAATTCGACATTCCCATCTAGAACTGCATCAAGAAGACACACCAAAAACTAGGATTACTATGCAGAAATAAAAAATTCTTAACACAAGAATCTAAATTGTCCATAGTTCAAACCTACCTACTGCATACCCTACTATACGCTAACCCAATCTTCACTAACTTCCAAAAAAAATGTATCAACCAAACTCAAGCTTACCTACAACAAAATTGCTAGACTGGCCACTAACCTTCCCTATCGTTCACACCACTGATTCTCCTTACAAAAACTACATTGGTTAGAACTCCATAATCAACTCCTCCTACCACAACTCCTTCTGACACATACTATCATCCATCAGACAACAGCATGTCCATCTCTAGCAACCATCTTCTCTCCTTATGTCTGAAATGGAGACCTTCATAGCTCCGACCAGCACCTCCTTCAAATCACCAAACCTAATAAAGCCGTAGGAGAAATGCTTTCTAGTCCCTCAGTGAGCTCCTCTTGCAACCATCTCCCTTTCCATATCAGAACTATTCAAAACCCATCTAATTGCAAACTCACTATAAAGGAATACCTGCTTAACTGCAGGAACTGCCCCTGTAAAAACCCTACCTGAACCCTGCCTACACTGCCTCCTCCCCCCTCCTCTTTCTCGATTCCCTGACTACCCTGCCTCTTCTCCCCCCCGCCACTTTTTTCTGACTGATACCTATTCCTATCTGTATTTCTAGACTCTCCCGCTCTGTCACCTAGCCCTTCCAGTATACTCCAATCTTGACTCGATACTTCTACCTCCAATCTCGCCCTCCTCTTTCACTCCTTACCCCTCCTCTTCGTTTCACTTTGTGCATGGACCACTCACTCTCTCTGACACCTGTATGCCTCTCAACACTAAGGCATAGGTTAGCAATTTCCCATTCCAAAGTATTGATGTTTCAGTGAGCTTCCTATGCTTATAAGGCACAAAATAGTTAATTTCTATGTTTATTTTTTTTCTCTTCATACATTGTAAAAATTGTAATCTACTTTTGCTGTATGTACCTCCTCTAGATTGTATATTTAAATGCTGTATTGACTGTATGTGAAAATACTTTATTGATTGCAAAAATTCTTTGCTGTAATTGGAGCTTTTCTCCTCGGGTCTATGCTGAAAAAGGACACTTGCTCAGCCAGACCAACCCGGTTAACAAATGGCAAATAATATATATATATATATATATATATATATATATATATATATATATATATATATATATATATATATATATATATTTATTTTATATATATATATATATATATATATATATATATATATATACATACACACACACACACATACATACACATATATATATATATATATATATACACACACACACACACACACACACACACACACACACATATATATATATATATATATATATATATATATATATATATATATATATATATATATATATATATATATATATATATATATATATATATATATATGCACTCTCTCTTACACACACACACACACACACACACACACACACACACACACACACACACACACACACACACACATACATGTTGTGACTTCTTTGCCTGCTCCTGCTTACCAAAGTGCTACAGCTCCCATGCGTTTCATCTGGTCTGATTCTCAGACATGCTCAATAAGTTTTTCAGCCACACTATGCCGAAAGAAATTAAAAAGGCATACTGCACTATGGAACTCTGCGGAACTGGACCAACACACACAAATGGCAGCTTAAACTTACATTGTAACATCATCCACCCCTGCTACTTGTGTTATACCACTTGGTCTTCCCACAACAAGCACAAACACTACTGGTAACCACTTGAAATGTGTAATACAAAGCATAATTACACCAAATGAAAAGCCAAATGACAGCTTGCAGTTCATAGGTTCATAGGTAGCTACTCGGCTATTGGCCCAAGGGCCTATATAAGCCTAGCCAAAAACATACCCTGGCTTTCACCATCCAAGACAATTATTTTCCTGTGCCCCTGTCAAGCAGAGCCACAGAAGTGATCCCCGGGGTGAATTTCCAATTTCCCATCCAATCATCAAGATTTTTCTTGAAGAGTGCTAATGAGGAGCTTTGTTTGATATAGATAGGTATTTTGTTCCAGAGTATGGGAAGTCTCTGGGACAGGAATCTATCCCTCCAGCATGTTCTATTTATTGTACTGACAATGTTTAGGTCCCTTGAGCATGTAGCTCGGAGGGATTGGGATTTCTTTAAGTGGAGCATGTCCAACAGCTCTGGGTTTGACATAGCTTTGTTAGGCAGAGATCACCTCTGAGTAGGCGATATGCGACAGAGTAAAGCTGGAGTTTTTTGAGACGGTCTGTGCAGGGCATCTGTTTGAGGATGGTAATTCTCTTTGTGAGGTATTTCTGTGATCTTTCCAGTTGTTGTAGATGTCTTGTGACACATACCAAAAGGGGCGTTGTACTCTATAATGGGTCTAATGAGTGACAAGTAGAGGGGAACAATGATCTCTTTTTTCCTGGATGAGAAAGCTTTTGTGATGAGGTGTGCCACGTAGAAGGATTTCCTGACTACTGTAGTGATGTGATTATCAAAGGAGAGACTACTGTCCACCTGTGTCCCAAGGTCTCTTATCACACTTTCGGTGTTAAGTAGACTACCACCTATGTGGTAGCTCACGGGTACAGAGTTTTTACCAAAGGGGATGACAATGCACTTTTTGGCATTAAGCTTAAAGTCATGGCTTTGACACCAGGCATCTGTCTCAGTGAGGCCCTTTTGTAGGATGTCCACATCGTCAGGAGTTTTGATTATGGCTCCTAGTTTGCAGTCATCTGAGAACTTTGTTAGCCAAAGACCTTCTGTGTTAGCCTGTACTTCAGAAAAGTAGATATCAAACAAGAGAGGACCCAGGAATGAACCCTGTGGTACTCCACTTGTCACTGGTCTGAAGTCGGATTTGGAGTCTGCTACTTTCACAGCGTGGATTCTGTCAGTGAGCCAGATGGCAACCCATCTTGTGACATAGGGATTTATGCCTAGTTTAGTGAGTTTATCTATAATTCCAGAGTGGGGGATGCTGTCAAAAGCCTTGGCGAGATCTAGATAAGCTGTGTGAACCACCTTACCCTTGTCTACGGCTTTGGTGACTGCTTCAAAGAAGTCTATCAAATTTAGGAGACATGATCTGCCTTTTACAAACCCGAACTGGGTGGAGTCCAGAGTTTGGTGATTACCGATGTCTTTGTGTATACGATCCATGATGATACGTTCCATGGCCTTGCAGACCAGGCTCATTAGGCTAATGGGGTGATAGTTCCCAAGGTCTGTGGTGGCTTCCCCTTTGTGGAGTGGGATAACCGTTGGTGTGCACCATTCAGTGGGCACAAAGTCTGAGGTGAGGCTATGACTGAACATGGTGCTTAGGTGAGGTGCCATTTCATTCTGCAGTTCATGTAGAACGCAGCCTGGGATGTTGTCAGGTCCCATGGATGCTGTGTTCTTGGCTTTGGAGAGTGTGGTTTTTACCTGTGCATCTATGATTACAGAAACTTTGCATTCTTCCGGTATAGAGATGGGCCCTTTAGGGGGTGAGAGGGGGGTAAAGTTAGCAATGAACCTATCTGCCAGGATGTTGGCAATATCAGTTGGTTCTGTATATTTAGTGCCATTGTGCTTTAACTCAGAGCAGATCTGAGTGTTGCCATTGAGATTCTTGACATAGCTATAGAATGCTTTGTGGTTGTCTTTAGAATCGGTGGCAATTTTGTTTTTGTAACTAGCTTTGGAGGATTTTATGAGGGATCTCAGCTTCTTATTGAGGCTGACCAGGGAGTTCCTCCAATCATGGGATTTTACTCTTTTTTGCAACAGTTTCTTTCTTCTGTTATAGAGTTTGTTTATGGCAGGGGACCACCAGATTGGCTTCCTTTTTTTTGGAGGATAGCATCTTGGTTTAATTAGGGATAGCACGATCCATGCACTCATGTAAGTGCTTATAAAGTGCATTTGTGTAGGATTCAGCAGCCTACCTCTGTTGTCCATCTGCATGGGTGTTGTGAAGTTTGTCACTTCTGTTTTAAGAAGCGTGAAGTTGGCTTTGCAGAAATTTTTTACGGTGGTTTCCCTAATGGGGGGGGGGGTGGGCGGGATGTGGATGTCTAGGGTGATTAGCTTGTGGTCAGATCTGACCAATGAGGAATTGACCTCTGGTGTGGAACACCAGTCGCCCATGAAGGTAATGACCAGGTCTAGGATATTGCTGTCCCTGGTGGGGGTGTGGATAAGTTGATCCAAAACATTGGAATTTATGAATTCCAGAAAATGCTGAGCAAAAGCATTGGTACATGAGTAGTTTTCCCAGTTAATGGTGGGGTAGTTGAAATCGCACATTATTAGGGTGTTGGGTTGTACCCTAATATTTTCCAGTGTATCAAGAAATGATGAGTAGGAATCCTGGGGCATGGTGGGGGATCTGTAGCAATTTACAATTTGGATTGTGGTCTTGCCCAGAGTTAGTTGCACTTGGATAATCTCGGATGCATTATGCTGAGCAACTATCCTGGAGGTGTGGATATCCTTAATGAATATGGACACGCCTCCGCCTTTAGTGTTTCAGTCCAGGTTAGGTGGCTAAAAGGTGTGGTATGAATTATAGCCTGGTGATTCAGGGTTGCTCTATGGAGCCTTGAAACAAGTCTCTGTCACTGCACAGATGTCGATGTTCTCCATTTTAAGGTGTGCCTCGAGTGAATGCTTTTTGTGGTTTAGAGTTCTAGCACTGAGTAGCATTACCCTCAGATTTTGCTTGCTTGTACCTTCAGCATAAAAAAATATATGAACAGTTTCAGTCCTTTACATACAGATAGGGATGAGTTGCTGGAAGTAAGAGATTTTATTTTTCTGGGCTCAAAGATTTCTGAAGATGGTGACTGCAGCCATGAAATTCTGGGTTCAAAGATTTCTGAATACAGTGACTGCAGCCATGAAAGTAAAAGTCACTTTCTTTTTGAAAGGAATGTTATGGCAAATCTGGATAAAATTTTAAAGAGCAAATGCATCACTTTGTCAACAAATATCCGTATAATGAAAGCTGAGATTTTCCCAGTAATAAAATATGGTTCTGAAAGTTGGACTGTAAGTATGACTGTTTGCCAGAAAACTGATGCTTCTGAACTGTGGTTTTGTTGAACACTTTTGAGAATCCATGACCTACAACAACATAAAGTCAGTAAGTACTTAAGGAAATAAATCTGGGATGCTCACTGGAAGAGCTGATAGTGAAGCAAATACTGAAATACTTATTCCAGCTTTGGGCAAGCTTCTCTGTCCCCACAGTAAATATACACACATACACACACATACATACACACACACACACACACACACACACACACACACACACACACACACATACATATATATATATATATATATATATATATATATATATATATATATATATATATATATGGGTTACCATTAGAATATCGAACTTTCAAAACATCGACACAGAAACCCAGGACCACAACATCAACACGTCACTTCCCCGACAACGTAATTGGTCAACCTTTAAATGTTCGACAGTGTAAACAGACATCAGCCTGGTGAGGAACATAAATGTTGGAAAGGAAGTAGTAAATGTACAAAAAGTAAATTCCATTTGGGAAACGGCGAACATTTGCAATATAAGATAAATCAGGCACAATGTGTGACGAGGATATGGCCGGACCAGGGAATATTGATGAAATTTACCAAGGATTAGTGTCTCATAAGGGGAAACATATGCTACAGTTGGAAGGATATTTGTACTATTTGGAACAGAGCAGAAATGAGAGATGGTACTGGTGCTGTAAGGAAAACATCACTGCTCACTGTAAGGGTAGAGCTGTAACTAAAACAGTAAGTAGTGGTGGCCAACTTTTGAAGTCTACACCACATCAGCATAATGGTGACCCTAGTGAAATAGAACGGTATAGGGTTTGTGGTGAAGTGAAGGTTAGTGCGCAATACAGTAGAGATATGCCCTGTGCTGTTGTTGAGAACAATTTAGCTTCCACATCTTTAGATGTGGTACACAACATACCGCATAGGAAAGCTCTCTTACAACGTATTGCTAGGGTACGGTGCAAGCATGACCTCACACCTGGTAGCAGAGAATTAAACTTGCTAAACACTGATGTGAGTAACTATAATTTGAAAGACGGCACCTTTATTTCCAAACGCATCACTGATAGTAGCGGTAACACTGTTGTTTATGCATTTACTACTCTAAACAATCTATATGATTTAAGTAAGGCTACCATATGGATGATGGACAGGACATACTTCCATAGAGGTCTAACTTGCCGACAACTATACAGCATTCACGGCTTGTTAAAGCTAGGGTCGTATAGTAAAGTTGTGCCTTTATTCTATGCGCTAATGAGTACTAAGTCCTTAAAATGTTACAACTACTTATGGAATGCGCTATTCTCGTTAATGTCTGAGAATGTATTTGTTAAATCGGTGAAATACATTTTGTGTGACTTTGAAATCGCTGCTCTAAAAAGTGTTCAGTTGAACTTTGATGTGCAGTCCAAAGGCTGCTTATTTCACTTTGGACAAAATGTATGGCACAAGATTCAACACGTGGGATTAAGTGCATTATGTAGCACTAATATGCAGTTTTAACTGTACATGAAATCACTTGTGGCATTAGCTTTCCTTCCTGAGAATAAGTACTGGAGACATTTAATATACTGAAGGACAGAGTGTCAGATGAGGGCAGCGAATTGGTAAAGTATTTTTCCGAATACTACATTCATGGTAGGCTACAGAAGTTCAGCACTCATACCCCTGGCACTATTAGGTTTCCACAGTTGTTCCCTATAAAATTTTGGAACGTCTCAGAATTGAACGATCTTTTCCTGCCCTACCCAAAACTCAGTAGAAGCCTGGCATAGGCGGCTTAAATGCCTGGTAGGTCCTAGGGTGACTGATTTGGATGTAATTATGCGTGCACTTTGTAGGGAGCAGAATCGTATTAATGAGTTAAGGATTCGCATGGTTAGTGAAATTCCTCCATCTCCAAAAAGGCGGAGACTGATTGAGAGGCATGAAAGATTCTACGCAACAGAGAGGAGTATACCCCATTTTGAATTTGATACGAGCATTGCCCGTCTTTTGAAGATGTGAGTGTTTTGGACTTGTAGATGTATCTTTCATGTTATGGATAATGAGAGAGTTTGTTGGATAATGCTATTGATTTCAGATCTTTGGAAGCAGTCTTACAAGAGTGATGGAAGCAGTATTTTATGTTTGATATCACAGCTGTAAAGCAGTCATTTATGTTTGAATCCACAGCTTTGGAATGTTATTTCTTGGGTTATTATTGCTGGATTACTGCACATGTCTGGTAGGGATTAGTTATTTGAATGTGTCTGTGTTTATGGTGTTGGTTATGTGGCCGTCGATATTATGACTTGTCAGGGAAGTGACGTGTCGATATTGTGGTCCCGGGTTTCCGTGTGTCGATGTTTTGAACGTTCGATGTTCTAATGGTAACCTATATATATATATAGATATATATATATATATATATATATATATATATATATATATATATATATATATATATATATATACCAAAAACTGCCAGATATACAACATGGTTTTAGAAGAGGTAGAGGCCCCAGAGATCAAACTGCCAATACTACATTCATGGTAGGCTACAGAAGTTCAGCACGCGTACCTCCGGTACTATGAGGTTTTATCCTCTCGATAAAAAAGAAATTAAAAAAGCATCACAAATGTATTAACTTTTGTATTTTTTTTTTTTACTTTAATGCTGTTGTTTGTGTAGACCAAGCAAAACTGTTAGTCCTTAGAGAAATGCGAATGCTAGGTCACATTATTTGCTTTCTGAGGAATCCATAGGCAAACCAAAAAACAACAGTTAGAACCAAACCTGTAAGAGCTAATTGAACTGATTGATACAAAATTTGAAAAGAAGTGCAAATAAGCTGTATATTGTCACTTTACTTATTTCATTTATATACCAAATATATCATATGAAATATTAAGTGAAGTGAATCAGATGCTGAAATCAAAATTGCCAAGAGAAATTTTAACGAACTGCAGATATGCAGACAATGCCATTCTGATAGCAGAAGGCAAGGACTTGAAGACCCTGTTGATGAAGGTAAAAGTAGAAAGCATAAAAGCTGGCCTGCTGCTGCACATTTAATCAATTAAAAATTATGTTATCTCGCCCTAACAATTCTTTGAAAATAGATGGGGAAAAGTGGAGGCCCTGACTGATTTTATTTTTCTGCGCAATCTCTGCAGTTAAAGACTGCAGCCATGAAATTAAAAGGCACTTGTTTTTTAGGAGGAAAGCTATGGCAAATATAGATACAATATCGAATAGCAAAGACATGAAATTGTCAGCAAAGATCCACAGAGTCAAAGCTATGGTTTTCCCAGTTAACACATGGTTATAAGGTCTGGATTATAAGTAAGGGTTTGTGCTGGAAAAATCAATGTTTTTGAACTGTCGTGCTGGAAATAACTTAGAATTTCTTGGATTGTGAGAAGGCATACCACTAAACCTCTTAGTGCAATAAATCTGGACAAAGGCAAAAATAATGGGGGAAAACGCCCAGAAATAGGGAAAGAGTTTAAATAATTATTTTATAAACTTAAAGAGTTGATAGAATGATGGGGTTTGTGTTCACATGCATTTTCTGACAGATAATGACACCTGAAACTTAAATGCATGTCATTATTTAGTGACTTTCATCCTCAGTGATTTGCCAGAAAACCACAAATTTTATGAGGACAGACCAAAAATATGAGGCAAAAATCTGGATATTCTGCAAAACTCTGGACAGTTGAAACGTATGCAAGAAGGTAAAATTGAGCAATGTTTAAGAAATAAATGCAGGCTGTTTAACTGAAAGTCAGATAGTAAAGCTAAAACTCAAAAGCTTTGATTACATAATGCAAAAAACAAGATTCGCTAAAGAAAGCACTGATGCTGGAAAAGACTGAAGACAAACGAAGATGAGGATGATAAATGCAAGATGGCTGGACAGTAAACGTGAAGTAACGCACATGAATTCATTAGAACTTAGAGAACAGTCATGGGCAGACAATCCAGGTGCGCTAAAATAATCCCATATCCTTGAGGTCACAAAGAGCCATACTCATCCACATAATTAGAGAGCTTCTAGAAAAGGTGAGCTGAATTACTATGTAAGTCTTATGTGGATGAGGTAGTGTTTATAAGTGGCAGACTAATGGAGAGGGTAGTATCTATGGCAGAACAATTATTTATACTATGTATAGTTTTACAGCAGCTGAGGCAAGGGGATTGCAGGAAAACATTACAAGGGTGAGACATATATGGAGCTGTTGTGAGAGATAAGCATGGCAAAGGTATAATACAGAGAGTATACTTTTTGAAGAATTTTCATCACCTTTGTACTCAGCTAATATGTAAAAACCTAAACATTTGGAGAAATTAAGCAGGGCTAAGTTAGTAAGCTATTTATGAAATAAATTTCAGAATGCATAGGAAAAAAGGCTTTATTTCATAGACCATACTACTGCATGTTTCTAAAGGAAAACTACATAATTCCCCTGATAAACGATCCTGTATTTTTCTGGATTCTTCCATAAGAAGACGTGTCACCTGTAGAAAGCAAGCAGTTATTATCATTCTAAATAGGTAATTGGTAAACCTCTATGTGATGCCAGGAAGATGGTATGTAGATTCTGCTCCTTTGTGCAACACCAACTAGTGGGAATAAGTGATGAGGCCTGGTAACTGGAGGTCTGGCAGGGAAGGAGGGGGGATGACCAAGAGCTGAGTGCTGTGGAGGCTCTCCTTTCAGGAGGAGATATAAAGACATATGCACTCTACTGCAGTCTCTCTGTGGATGCTAAGCAGCATGGGAATGAACACAAGGAAAGAATAGAGGGCATAAGACGGGATGCTGTGATGTGTACACTTTCCAAGAGAAAATGAGAAAACGGGGTAGGTATCTCGCTCTGTGAATACCAGTCTCTGTCTTCTTATACCATTTTGTTAGTGTACTTGTCTCTTTGCTGTCTCTTTTGAATCACTGTTGTACACAAGCCAGTCAGGGTACATACAAATGGCTAATAAGCCTGTGCTTCCCATAAAAAGAGGTCATTGCTGTTAGTGGGAACAATATGATGCTCTCTGGTACTGCTTTGCTCTGACATTGGACTCAGTAAACAGGCATTAGTGGTATTAGAAAGATGGCACTGATTAGACTTAAGTGGGCCTGTGAGATGGTCTCTGTGCCCAGTAAAATCCGGTCTGCTGTGAGTTTGTTCTGTCATTCTCCTGTTATCCACTTTATCCAGTTTGGAATTATAGGGAGAGAAGCTGAAGCCTAACCCAGCACTCAGTGTGCAAAGGCAAATAAAATAATCCCATATAGGATGCCAGTCTGTTGTAGTATACAGGTACTCATATAGACACACACACAGACATAGACACACAAAGAGACACATACACACAGACATAGACACGCACACAGATCGAAAGCATAGTAAGCTGAAAAAAAGATTGCAATAGGAGTATTGCATGTAGTTCTAGAAACTTCTTCCAGAAGAAAAGGCAAGCTTATAGAGATTTAAAAGTAGGGCAACAAATATAGTACATAATCTACACCAGAAGCCATTTAAAGATAGATTAGAGAAACTTAATATACATAGTCCTAAAGAAAAGACACAGATTGGTGGGGGACACTGGAAAGTTTTAAACAATTAAAGGGAAGAACACATAGGCTGACATTATAAGGTGAAGTGCTTAGGTGACAGAGGATTATAATAGTATTCATAAGGTTGTAGTAGAACCAACTTCCAGACTGCATGTGACAGGCAAAATTCTTAAGACCGGTAAGAAAAAAAATAAGTTTCTGGCTAAGTAGGCTATATTACTACACAGGGAAATTGCCAGAATAGATGGGCCAAGCAGTCTTTATCAGCCATTAGAATTTATGTTTCTGCGTTTCTAACTCTGAAAAGGAATTAATTTCAAAGGAGGGTTAGGAACAGAGACAGAAATGTACTTGGTGATAAATCCTGAAAAATGCAGCTTTGTTTTCAAGACAATAATGTAATTTTCCTTGAGAATCATAGAGTTGACAAGCGTGGACTTTTTATCTGCAGTGTTCCATGATAGAAACTGAAGCTTTCTTTCCTGTAATTGAAAACTTTGCTGAAAATCATATCCTTCATTTTTGAAATCTTCTAACTGATGAATTACTCTGCTTATAAAAAAGTACTTAGATTATAATGAGTGTAATAAATTTAGTTTATTCTGGTACATTCTGTGCACAGAATCCTTTTGCTGTTTACTATACTGCCTACATCTATTTCTTATTTTTAAGAGAAATCCATGTCATCATTAAAAGAGGGAAGTCAGAACATGATGTACTGTCAAGCAGTCTGACAGCAAGAAACATTAAAGGAAAAGGCATTTGGTAAATAGAATGTAATATTATTCCATTATCCAGTTCCCGTGTGGTGATTAACACTATCAGAAATGATGGCCAGCACTAAAACATAGTGTAAATGAACAAATAGCAGTCTTTACTGAAGAAACAGGGTGGACAAGACATGGAGTAGGTCAAACACCTATAGAATATAGCTATATATTGCAATAGAAGCTATGCAACTATATAAGTACATCTTACGATTTTATGAGATTTGTTATTAGTAACATAGGTGTACAGTTTAGGATGTATTCGGAATGCACTGTTATTAGATAAACTGAATGTAGAAGGCTCCTGGATATTTAACATTAAGGTAATGTTGAGAAAGTGTCTCAGAATCTCGAATAATGTCAATTGCACTGATTTAAGGTGACAGTAACAAGACTAAATCATAAATAAATTGCAAATGTAAACTTATTGCCTGTAATTTAACTGGTCTTTGCTCTAACACAGTCGGGATTGTGCTGGGCAGTCCTAAAAAATCCTCATCTCCACCCCCTTTTTTTTAAGTTTTTACATGAGGTTTGGGTGTTGCATCTTTCTGAATTCAGCATGATTCTCCGACCTTTTTTGACCATCATGTCCAAGTGTCACACTTCTTCTCCCACTCAGTCCATTCATCCCATGGCTGGTTATCTTTCTCTTATTGCATTCTTGCTGTCTCTCCCAAATCTTTCTCAAAATGTCTTGTTTTCCTGTACATGTGCCTTAAACACCACAGCTTGTTTTCATTGACCTTCTCTAAACCTGGAACTACTGTGACATACCAATGTCTTCATCTATCCCACAGAGTGCATTCTACCACCCATCTCAGGCACTTCATCTCTATCACCTGAAGCTTCCTCAGCCACGCTCCCTTCACTGCCCAGTTTCTGTGCCACGCGGAAGCACTCAGCCACACCGTTATTTTCTACACTTTACTTTTCATCTCCACTCTGATTCATTTCCCCTTCCTAACCTTCTGGTAGGTTAGCAAAGCTGCAATGTAGCCACAGTAACCTTTAAGTAGACCCTGCCCTTCTCCTTAACAATTACACATTTAAACTTCCCTACATTAGTAAAAACAAATTGTTACCCAGTTTCTATTCTCGCAAAATGACTTCCCAAGAAACTGTTGCTAAAATAAACAATTCACTTGTCAAATTTGTGCATGTACGAGACATAGACATGAACATAGGTTCAGACTTCCCATTCCCTAATAATTGCATTACTAAAAAACCCACTATAATCACAAATAAAGAGCTAAAACAGCCAGCATGAATATAGGCAGCATTAATAATAAATGGACTACTTTTGAAGCCTAGCTCTCTTTTAAAAATCCTTACATAATACTTACATCAGAAACATGGCTAAAAATAACAAAAAGACACTCAATAGTGCCTTTTTTAGGCCTAGTGCCTTTTTTAGGCAAGGCTCAAAAGACAAACCCACCTCCATAGGTATCACAAGGGATAAGAAACTAAGAATAATGCTACTCAACGCCAGAAGTCTAAACCTCAAGATGCACGCACTCGAAACTCTCCTTAGCATGGAGAACATCGATATCTGTGCAGTAACAGAAACCTGGTTCAAGGCTCCCGAGAGCAGCCCAGCACTACCAGGTTATACCTCATACCATGCTTTTTGGCTCCAAAACTTGGACCGAACCACAAAAGGAGGGGGAGTATCAATATTCGTCAAAGATACCCACACCTCCAGGTTGGTGGCACAGCACGAAGCATCAGAGACTATCCATGTGCAACTAACAGTGGGTAAAACTGCCTTCCAGTTTATAGCCTGCTATAGACTACCCTCCCAAACCCAGGAACCCCACTCAGCCTTCCTGAGAACACTGGAAAATATGAAGGTCTCTCCAAACACCATTATATTAGGCGGCTTCAACTACCCAAACATAGACTGGGAGCATTACTCTAGCTCCAACACCCTAGCCCAAAGGTTCCTAGACTTTATAAACTCAAATGCTATGGAACAACTTGTTACCACTCCCACAAGAGGGGAAAACATACTGGACCTGATCATCACCAACATGGGGGTTCTATGCTCTAGACCAGAAGTGTATCCCTCACTGGTAAGATCAGACCATAAACTAATCTCACTGGATATTCACATCCCGACCCCACCCTCTGCCCAGAAAGCCACAGTGAAAAACTTCTCTAAAGCAAATTTCACACTCCTCAAAACTGAGGTGGAATCCTTCAAAGCCCCCGGGCCTGTGGAAAATACGGCCAGACCGCAGAATCCTTTATAAACGCATTCTATGAACACCTTCAGGAATGCATGGATCATGCAATCCCAAATAAAACCAAGACCCAATCCTCCAAAGGCAGGTGTCCTGTCTGGTGGACCCCAGCCATAAACAAACTATACAATAGAAGGAAGAAGCTACTACATGATAGAGCAAAATCCCAAAAAGGGAAGGCATCTCTGATCAGTATTAGTAAAAAACTACGGGCACTCATAAAATCGTCTAAGGCCAGCTTCGAGAGAAAAATTGCACAGGACACTAAGGATAATCACAAGGCTTTTTTTAGTTATGTTAGGAACCTGGGTGGGAATTCCCAGATATGCTCAGAATTAGTCCAAAATGACAAAAAATACACTGAACCCACAGACATTGCCAACATCCTAGCTGACAGGTTCAGCGCAAACTCCCCCCCCCCTCCTCACCAAAAGGGCAAATATCTATCCCAGCAGAGTGCTGCCCCCCTGACATCTCAGATGCTCAGGTAAGAGCCGCCTCCAAAGCAAAAAACACAGCATCAATGGGACCAGATGGTGTCCCGGGCTGCCTCCTACATGAACTCCAAGAAGAGCTAAACCCAAACATAAAACTACTGTTCAATCTCAGCCTTACTACAGGATATGTACCCAAAGAGTGGCGTACAGCAACAGTGGTCCCTCTCCACAAAGGTGGTGCCTCAATGGATCCTGGAAACTATTGCCCCATAAGCCTGACTAGCTTGGTCTGCAAAGCTATGGAAAGGATCATCATGGACCTCATAAATAAAGATATTGGGGACCTACAGACTCTGGATCCTACCCAGTTTGGCTTTAAGGGCAGATCCTGCCTCTTAAACCTGGTCGATTTCTTTGAAACAGTCACCAAGGCCATTGACGAGGGAAAGGTGGTCCACACAGCCTACCTGAACCTCGCAAAAGCCTTCGATACAATACCCCACTCAGGCATTGTAGATAAGCTCACCAGCTTAAATATAAACCCCTATGTCACTAGATGGGTTGCAAACTGGCTCAAGGACAGAACCCACATGGTTAGAATTGCTGGAGTCATGTCAGACTCCAAACCAGTTACAAGTGGCATCCCACAAGGCTCAGTCCTGGGACCTCTCTTGTTTGGTATATATTTCTTGGAGGTACAGGCCAACATGGAAGGACTGTGGCTGAGCAAGTTCGCAGATGACTGCAAACTAGGTGCCATAATCGACTCTCCAGCCGACACAAGCATCCTACAAAAGGGCCTCATAGAAACAGACAACTGGTGCCAGAGCCATGGCCTGAAGCTAAACGCCAAAAAGTGTATAGTCATCCCCTTTGGCAAAAACAAAGTGCCCACAAATTACCACATAGGTGGTAATCCATTAATCTGGAAGAAGTAATTAGGGACCTGGGGACCCAAGTTGATAGCAATCTCTCATTTGAAAACCACGTGGCCAAAGTGGTTAGAAAAACATTTTATATAGCCCACCTAATCATGAAGAGATTCACATCTAGATCAGGGGAGGTCATCGTGCCTCTTTACTCATCCCTCATCAAGCCCATAATTGAGTACAATGCCCCTTTTGGGATGTACCTTACCAGACACCTGCAACAACTGGAAAGACCCCAAAAGTACCTCACCAAGAGGATCAAAGGGCTCAAACAGATGCCATATGCTGCCCGGTTAAAGAAACTCCAGCTCTACTCAGTGGCATACCGCCTGCTCAGAGGCGATCTGTGCCTGATGTATAAAGCCATGTCCAACCTGGAATTAATGGACATGCTGCACCTCAGAAAATCCAAATCCCATCGAGCTACACTCGAGACTTGAACCTCAGCACTGAAATAAATAGGACATGCTGGAGGGACAGATTCATAACCCAGAGGCTCCCTTCATTCTGGAATAAAATCCCAGTCCAGGTTAGGCAGAGTCCCTCATTGACTCTCTTCAAGAGGAATCTTGATGAGTGGATGGGAGATCATAGGCTTACCCCAGGTATCACTTCTGTGTCACTGTTAGACAGAGGCACAGCATACTAACCTCGAAAAAGGGCATAGCAAAATTCATTTAAAATGGGTGGCGAAAGCCAAACACACTCTGGCTAGGCTTATAAATGCCCTAGGGCAGATAGCCTAGTATGAACCTATGAACCAATGCAGTTAACTGAAGATATTAAAACAAATATCTTATCGATAAAACATACATCCTTTACAAAATACTGGAAAGTTTTTAATTGGAAATGCTTGCACAGAGCATTCTTAACCCCAGATAGAATCAGTAAAATTAGTTCTTCCATAAAAGGAATATGTTGGAGATAAGAGCAAGTATACAATGCAGACTGGAACCACATTTTCTTTGATTGTGTTAAAATTAAGTCATTTTGGAATGGTATTAATAACTTTCTACAAGCTTTATTTAATGAATCATTTTATTTAACTAAAGCTCTTGTTTTATTAAATGTGAATGAAGGTCCTCATTTGAACAGGTCAAACACGTATCTAGTATGGACAATACTTGCAATTTCACAGAAGTGTATAACAAGAAGATGGAATACAAACACAATACCAACTTTGGAAGACTTCTACAGTCTACTGAAGACCACAGCATTGTTGGAAATTAAAATTAAAGAACTAAGAATTTATCCAAAGCCATTTATCAACAACCCTTGGGGAAAAGTCTTATCGTTGATTGACACTATACAATAATTGCTCAGACACTCTGATAATGGACTTGACATACTTATAAAGTAACTGTATACATTAAGATCTGTTATAGTGTCAGGCTAATGTAAATAGCGTACATAGTTATTTAAGATGTTATGTACAAATACTATGGAATTCATTCAAATGTATTTGAAAAATAAAAAAAAATGTTGAGAAAAAAAAGAAACATGGCTAAAAGATGATTTTGTCCCGCCTGATTTCTTCAATCCAACTACAATCTAATTTGTGACAATAAACCAGCACTGCCATTTTACTAAGCAATAATTGTCCCATAAAAAAAAATCAGTAGTAACACTAAAGTCAATACCATTTGTGACAAGAGTCTAAAGTGGGTATTACCTTACTTGACTATTGGAGGACATATCCAATTTCACGTAGGTGCTGCCTACATATCTCCACCTTCTTCAGTTCACACCTTCCATCAAGTTCTTACCGAAGTGTTCCAGACTGGTGTTTCAAGCAGTACTACAATCCTGGGTGACTTCAGTATAACTGTTGCTCTTCAAATCATACTCCTGTCAACAGAACACTGTTATAAGTAGGTCTAGAGCGAATAATACAAGAACGCACAAGGTCTATGACATTACTGGCAACAGCACCATATTCAATCGGGTTCCTATTACGTGATCGAAGTTTTGAAACTTCGAACATGACAATATCGAACTTGTCTGTTCGAAGTTTCAAAACTTCGAACACGGAAGAAAAAAATAAAACATGCAACAGTAAACTAACTGTTGCAAGCAGGGGCGCAAGCCCCCCCTGCACCCCCACATGGAGGGCTGCACCACCCACACACCCCCATTCTTTAAATATACCAACTCCAAGATCACACTACAGTGCAGTAAAGGGAAATATTAAATTTCCACACTATAGTGCGGTCTCGTAGTTGGTCTATTTAAAGAGCGGAGGGTGTGGGGGGGGTGGGGGGGCTTTCCCCCTGCTTGCAACAGTTAGTTTACTGTTGCATCTTTTATTTATTTTTTTCTGTGTTCGAACTTCAGCAAGTTCGACTATATAGTTTCGACCATATAGGGCTCGAACTTGTTGAAGTTCGATCACGTAATAGGAACCCTATTCAGTCATATATTATCGTACGTTACTTACATCAGTCATCATCAGCAAACCCTCTTTCCCCATTTTCTACAAGGGGTCGGGGTGTGGTGTCATTGTCAACTGTCTCCATCTCTCAAGATTCAGTGTCACTCTCCTACCTTCTTAGACAGTCATGCCTGACTGTCGCAGGTTTTCTCTCACACAATCCATCCATCTCTTTGCTAGATACCCTCATTTCCTCTTACCTTCTTCCTGTCTTTCCCAAATCTTCTTCACTAGATTGTCTTCTGGTTTCAACACGTGCAGAACCACCATAATCTGCTCTTGACCTTCTCTGCAATTAGAGCTACTTTGGCTTCTGTTCTGATGTCCTCATTTCTTCTTCTGTCCCACCAGTTGCATCCTACCACCCATCTCAGGCACTTCATCTCCATCACCTCCAGCTTCTTCAACTGCTCTACCAAGGTTTCAGTACCATACAGTAGGACTTTTCATCTTCTTTGACATTCTTCTGTCATACAGTATCTGTGACACTCTTTGCCAGTTGGCTGCAGCCTCTCTGATTCTAGCTTTGACATCTTCAGTCAGACTTTCTTTCTCGTAAACCACCCCTCCAAGATACCTGAAGCTGTTAACCTGTTCCATTATTTTACCTTCTAACTTCTCAGCTTCATCTGATTTTCCATTATTTACTGTTATTACAACTGTCTTATCTGTACTCACTTTCATCCCAAGTAACTTCAGTATGGCTTTTCATTTCCCTACCCTTTATTGATGTTCTTGTTCAGAGTCTGCATGTAATGCCACATCGTCTGCATGCAACAACTTTGTAAATCTGTCCCATCTAACATATTTGCTAATGTAGTCCATCACCAGTATGAACAGCAGAGGTCTCACAGCTAAACCCTGATGCACACCCATTCCCATTAGGAACCCTTCTGACAGACCGAACAGTGTCTATACTTGAATCACTGGGTCTTTGTATATAGCTTGCACTAATTCTACTAAAGATTCTGGGACATGAACCACCGCCCAAATCAACTTTCTTGGGACCTTGTCACATAATTTCTCTAAGTCTAGGAATACCCAGTTGGACTCTTTTCTCATCTGAATTGTTCATCTCCCATCTTACATTCTACTACTCTGCATATTTGTTTATCAATCACCCTCTCCAAACTTTCATGGAGTGTGACAGGAATTTGATATCACTGTACTGGTCAGAGTTGTGGATGTCCATTTTGTTCTTGTACACAGCAACTAGAATGGTTATTCTCCAGCCACCTGGGAAACACATCTGTCTCCATACTGCAATGAGTACCCTCAGGAGCCTTCTCTCCCCTATCTCACCCAGCATCTTGATCATATCTGCTGTGACCTCATCTGAGCCTGATGCTTTCCTTGTTTCCCTAAAGCTGTTATTCCTTCTTTTAGGGTGGGCTCCTCCTCTTCTTTCAACAAAGGCTTTGTCTGGCACTGTACAGCTTCTCTGGGGATTTCTTCATTCCGAATCTGCAGGAAATACTCCTTCCATCTGCTTCTGATATCTGTGGATTGGTGAACAAGTTGATACTGGCATCCTTTATGAAGGGTGACTGACTATCTTTGTTATCTTTATGTCTTTGTCTTGCAACCTGATAGAGTTTCTTTGTGCCATCTACTGAGTCACTTTCCAGATGCCTCTGATGCCTTGTTCTTTGCTACTGCAACTCCTGTCTTAGCATCTTTGTTAGCCAGCCAGTATTCCTTATTAGCCTGGTCTGTCTTATCTATCTTCCACCTTTTTCTGCACTCTTTCTTTCTTTTCATGACCTCATGGACCAGCAGCTTTCCCTATTTACTTTATTTCCAGAGGATACCCCAAGGCTACATGCTGGGCCCGCTTCTGTTTGGCATCTACATCTCAGAAATCAAGGCCTCTGGCTCAGTGAGTTCACAGATGACTGTACAATGGCAGCTATTATAGATTTCCCCCAAGACAACATCTTGCAAGAGGGTTTAACACAGACAAATGACTGGTGCCAAAGCCATGGCCTAAACCTCAATGCCAAAAAATGCATTATAATGCCCTTTGGGAAACTGTCAACCCAAATTAATTACTTCACTGATAAAATGCTCCCAAGAAGCCAAGCCAGTAGTCAGAGATCTGGGGACACATACAGACAACAATCTGACCTTTGACAAACACTTAGCTATGATAATAAGAAAATCATTCTATGTTGCCCAACTTATAGGTAAAGGTGTGACATGCAAGTCCAAGGAATTTATAGTACCACTCTACTCACCCCTTATCAGACTTATTATTGAGCTCAAAGCTGCCTTTGGTAGGTAAATAACCAGACAATTTGCAACAGTTCCACAACAGTTTATCATCAGGAGAATTCAAGGCATGAATATTCTGTCCTATATTGACTGCTTAAAGGCTCTGTCTCTGTATTCAGTCTCCTATAGGCTGCTGAGAGGGAGTCTTTGCCTGGCTTACAGAGCTTTTCAGACCTCAGACCCAGCCCAGATGGATCTGTTGCACATGCAAAAACCCATCAGCACCAAGAACACTATATATAAGGATCTGAACTTTGCTTGCGACATAAACAGAATGTGCTAGAAAGACACAGATATTATGTGTCCCAAAGGATCCTTGCACTATAGAACAGGCACCCCACACATTTAAAACAGAGTTCATCCCTGACTCTATAAAGTGAAACCCTAGAAATTGGATAAGAAATTGTAAATTTCCCCCAAATCTGTCCCCATGTTCCTTATAGAGAGAGGCTGTTAATAATAAAAGTATTATCCTAAATAAACCCCCCTCTCAAATTGCTTAGTTACCCCTCTACTAACTTGCCGCTTGATATAGACACATATGATACTCGGGACCAAAATGATTTGGGCTGCGTGGCTAGGCTTGCTAGGATCCTAGGGGTCATTAGCCTAGTAACAACATATTAATCTATACACCTGGCTTGGCCAACATATCTTTTCTATATCCCCCACACATGCTGTTTTGAGGTGCCACCATTCATCTTCATCTCCAGCTATTTCCTCTTCTTCCTGAGGTGCTAGAACTGAGTAATTCCTTGAATTCCTGTGCTTTCTCTTCAGTCAACTTCCAAGTCTTTAGATTAGTCTCTGTTGACCTTAGAGTGTTCTCTGACCACTGCTTGCAGCTGATTGTGGCAACCAGTGGTTTATGTTGTGGGCTGACTGTTTCACCGGGTATGGATTGCCATCACTGATTCTACTCCCTTGCCCTTTCCTCACTAGGAAGAAGTCTACCTGCGCTGCATGTTGGCCACTCTTGTGTACGATTTTGTGATTGCTTCTCATGTGTTGGCCACCATCAAGCCATTTGCCAGACAGAAATCTAGAATAGCTTTTCCTTCTTTATTCCTGTTGCCTAAATCATGTGGACCCAGGAAATACTCATATCCAGCTAGTCTGTCTCAATATGCGCATTCAGGTCACCATTATCAACACTCATTCATGCTGTCATGCTTTATCTAGCAAGTCCTGTAACCACTGACTGAATGCACTCTTTTCCTCACTATCACAACCCTTCCACGGGGCATAGGCTGAGATTATGAATAGTGTCCTATCCTTACACTGTAGTCTGATTGCCACAAGTCTGTCACTAATTCTGATAATGTCCCTCACTGCCTTCTGAAGCCTTTCTCTCTCTCTCTCTAGTTTGTTCGTCTGCTGTGTAGTAGACTCTGGATTCAAAGACAAGAGAAATTGTTGCACTGCCCTTCCATCTTGTCTCCTGGATACATAGGATGTCCAGCTTCCTCTTACCATCATGCCATCCACTTCCAGGGTGTCTCCTGTTAGTGAACCTACATAAAGTGTAGCAAATCTTAGTTCATGTTTGGCAGGTTGGTAGGTTTTATGTCCAGGTTTTGCTCAACAGAGCTATCTGAGGTAACCCAAATTGGGCAACTGCACACCAGCCATCCAGCAGCCTACTGACCCAAGGCTGCTGGGCTTTATGGCAGGCACACACTGGCCAATAGAGCCACATGCTCCTCTCCCACCATTAACATGGGTCTCTGGTGTAGGCTGGGTTCTCAACCCACTTATCACCAACAAATACCCAGGCCCATTGTTTGTCAACATTACTAAGCACGGCCTAATCACCTAAAGATGAGTTTTACACTGTCATGTAAGGTGTACAAAAGAGGGTGCAACCAGTAATATTGCATGGATCAGAAAACTGGGCAGGAAAGGAGGAGTAGTCGAGGAAGCTAGATGTGATGAAGAAGAACTGCCTGAGAGGGGTGGTAGGATGCACACTGTGGGATATGCGAAGAAATGAGGACATAAGAGCAGAAGCCAAATTTGGTCCAATTGCAGAAAGGGTCAAAGAGAACAGATTATAGTGGCTTGGGCACAGGTGCAGGAAAACAGAAGACAATCTGGTGAAGAAGATTTGGAGCAGACAGAAAGAAGAAGACAAGAGAAAATGAGGGCATCCAGAAAAGTGGTGGATGGATTGTGTGAGAGAATATCTGTGACAGTCAGACATTAGTGCCAAAGAAAGTAGGAGAGATGGCGACAAGTGACATGACATCCTGACTCTGTGTAGAAAATTGGAGTTTATGATGATGAGTGGCTATCCCTGACAGAGTGCAGTCTGTGATCCGTGCCCTCCTGTCCTGACAGAGTGCAGAGTCTGTGATCCGTGCCCTCCTGTCCTGACAGAGTGCAGAGTCTGTGATCCATGACCTCCTGCCCTGACAGAGTGCAGAGTCTGTGATCCATGCCCTCCTGTCCTGACAGAGTGCAGAGTCTGTGATCCATGACCTCCTGTCCTGACAGAGTGCAGAGTCTGTGATCCATGACCTCCTGCCCTGACAGAGTGCAGAGTCTGTGATCCGTGCCCTCCTGTCCTGACAGAGTACAGAGTCTGTGATCCATGCCCTCCTGTCCTGACAGAGTGCAGTCTGTGATCCATGACCTCCTGCCCTGACAGAGTGCAGAGTCTGTGAGCTGTGCCCTCCTGTCCTGACAGAGTACAGAGTCTGTGATCCATGACCTCCTGTCCTGACAGAGTGCAGAGTCTGTGATCCATGACCTCCTGCCCTGACAGAGTGCAGAGTCTGTGATTCATGACCTCCTGCCCTGACAGAGTGCAGAGTCTGTGATCCATGACCTCCTGCCCTGACAGAGTGCAGAGTCTGTGATCCATGACCTCCTGCCCTGACAGAGTGCAGAGTCTGTGATCCATGACCTCCTGCCCTGACAGAGTGCAGAGTCTGTGATCCATGACCTCCTGTCCTGACAGAGTGCAGAGTCTGTGATCCATGACCTCCTGTCCTGACAGACTGCAGTCTGTGATCCATGACCTCCTGTCCTGACAGAGTGCAGAGTCTGTGATCCATGACCTCCTGTCCTGACAGAGTGCAGAGTCTGTGATCCATGACCTCCTGTTGTGAGGATACTGCACACAACAGTTGATGCTCAAAGCAAAGTTGACACAATTCTTCCCCTTAGAGACACCAGCTAGAGTCTGTGCTGCTGTCCTCAATTCCAATTTTGGGTGACTGAGGTGGAAACATTCAACATGTTTTTAGGAAAAAGTGCTCAGGGACACAAGCAGCACATGCAAACTCCATACAGGCATTGGCCAGAGGAAGAATTCAACCTTGTACATGTGAGACAAAGACCTTAACCATTATGCCAGCCAGTCTGATCCCTGTCAGCTGGTTTGATCCTGGCTCTTGGAGCAATGCAGAGCTAGATATTTTGTTTTATCTTTTTGAATATTTTGTTTGCTTATTTTAAATAAAAAATTGTGCTGATGTACGATAAATGCCTTGAGAACTTTTGTATCTAATAAAACTTCAAGCATGTTCAGAAGATCACATCAGGGCAGCATCTCAGGAATGTAGCACCCATTACACCACATTATAGCAGAGCAATAACAGAACAGTGTAGAAGTTAGGGAAGTTAGGTCGCACACATACACACACACACGAGCGTGTACGCGCAAAAGCACACACGCGCACACACATATACACACACACACACACACACACACACACACACTCATGCACACACATTTTCTGTGTCTCCCATAAGGAAAAAATGTATATATATGTGTATATGTGCATATATATATATATATATATATATATATATATATATATATATATAATATATATATATATATATATATATATATATATATATATATATATATATATATATATATATATATATATATATATATATATATATATATATGGGTCTACTTCAGAAGATCGACAGACCATTTGATCGACATTCATTTGGTCGACAACCAGTATTCAAGGCAATAAACATGGATTTGCCCCCTCCCCAATGTTGTGCGACCCTGGAGTTGATATATATAGTTAGGGGGTGTGGGGGCACAGCCCCCCACATTGGGGGGTGTGGGGGTTGAAGCCCACCACCTATTTTCATTTAAAATGTGTAGTTTTTCTTGTATTTTCATGCTTTTAAATGAAAATAGGTGGGGGGCTTTGCCCCCCACACCCCCCATTGTGGGGTGCTGTGCCCCCCCACACCCCCCTTACTATATATAACAACTCCAGGGTCGCACAACATTGTGGACGGGGGCAAATCCCTGTTAAGTGTCTTGAATACTGGTTGTCAACCAAATGAGCTGTCGACCAAATGAATTTCGATCAAATGGTCTGTCGATCATATGAAGGGATTGTGCAGTCTCACAGTTAGTATATGTAATATAACTGGGGTGTGAAGGAACTTGTCCACCTGCAAAAAACACTGTTTTAGAGTTTGCATGCTCCGTAGTTATGCTCAGAACATATGCAATGAGCTGTTGACTTTGCGAATGTTGATTGTTACGTGTCAGCTTTCCCAATGTCAACATTTTAGTGGCTTAGTATACACACACACACACACACAAACATACCCACACACACACACACACACACACACACACACACACACACACACACACAGTTTTATATATATATATATATATATATATATATATATATATATATATATATATATTTTTTTTTTTTTTTTTAACATAATGTTTAATTTGAGTCCCATCATCTCTCCAGCTCCACGTGTCTGGAATGTCACCACTGAAATGTCGATCCAATTGTGTGGTGCTAGAAATACTAGAACCTATAACCTTTTTCATTTTTTAAAGCAAATATGAATATTGCCTTTAAAGATGATATTATAATAAAATATCAAAAGCATGTCATCTGATTCCAAATATCATGAATTAGACAAACAGTGCCTAGGAGGGTAAAGCATTCAGTCTGCCAGAGCAAGTTTGTGGCATATCCAGATAAGAGTTAATCCTAGAATATAAAAGAAGTCTGTTTGAATCACAAGAGTTTAAAGGATGATTGATGATTGAATCATGTTCCTTTTTCTGAAAGCTTTATTTATTTATTTTTTTCATGCAGTCCCTGTAGTAAATAAACAATAAAATGGAAAGAAAGCACTTCTGGTAGATAATTTGTGTTGGTGTTACCTCCCACAGATTTGAATGTAGTTTTTGTTGGAACACTGTATCAGTTGCATTAGCCAGTGGACATCTTGGGAAATCACAACAGAAGTATGTTCCTGAAATAAACATACGGTATCAAAATGTGTTGAAACTGAAAATGGTAAACCACAAATGCTATAGCCTAGAATCACAGGCTCAGAAACAGTATTCACTATAACACTTTCTGCAGAAGCACGGCATTATTATAAGTCAGTAAACGTCACTTAATGCTCCAAACATTCTGTATGTCCTGGAAGGTATGCCTTGTGTTCTGACATTAAATATCATCCTAGGTCTCCCCTGGAAAATGGCTACAGATTCAGCAGGCACTGAACAAATTGCAAAACTCAGTGAAGCAAAATCTGTCATCATATAAAGAAAGAAGTTCCACATTCTCAACACAATCTGTACAAAATAAAAAAAGATATATCTAATTTACAGTGCTCTTTGAATGATAGCATCTCAAGAATACCCTGCAATACTGTATAAAAGGAAAAGTGTTAGGTTTCTGTAGATATATTATGAGCTAATGCTTTTTACTATTAATTTTTATGACACCCTTTCATTTCTAATAGTCATTCATTATTTAAAGTAATCATTCCTCTTTACAGATTCCGTTTGTCAGGCAGTCATTAGCAGCGATAAAACAATACTCTGCTTTAATAGCCATACTGCATAATTATATACATGAGTTCATACTGTGTTACAGAAACAAAAAATAGCATTTTATTTAAAGTGGTTTTAAATCTTTACCAGTAAGGATGTGAGATGTAAGGTAGCATATGCTTCCCAGATGCTAGAGAGAAGAAAACAAGGTGAATAATAAATAAATGCTACAAACAATGCCACTGATAAATATATGATGTGGGCATAAGTAAAAATATTTTATCTTGGCCAAAGCTATTAAATAAATATTTTTAAAGTGAAGGTAGAACTCCTGATCATCTCTGTACAAAGGGAGTCAAAGGGCAAGACATGAAAACTAAAAACATGAACAACCTTGACAGATTTAGTAGTCCTTACCAGATGCTTCATTCTGTGTTTCCATTTACTGCTCTGTGGGAATGGCTCATATCAGTTCTGAAACGTCAACATCTTCTTGGTACAAGTCTTTGAAAATTAATCTGTTCATTGAGTCATGCTCTCTAGGGATCTCTGAATTAAAAAAACATATAAGCATCAACATAAAATACTAAAATCTCACAGTAAAACAATGTAAAAGATGACTGTGCACTCCAGGCCCACAACAGGTGTCCCATCTCTCCAGGAGCTCATGTCAGAAACTGTTGTGCACTGTTGACTAAATATGATCCCTGGAATTCATGAAGCTTGCGCCATGTGCCGGAGTAGCGTCGGCGATCTAGTGCCAAATATGGCCATCGAGCGATTCAGGTAAGAGCTGTTTCCACGTGCACTACCAGCATACGCCAGAGCTGCGCAGCTCACGGCGCTTGTATGCTAATTACCCCATGTACAGCAGTGTAGCATGCAAATGAAGGTATATAGTGATTCATGAAGTGGTGCAGGCGTAGCGTAAGCATGCAGAAATGTAAACCAAAAAAATGGTTTACATTTTTTCAAACAGAACATTGGAGCCATGAAAGCGGACCAAACTTACATATTACAATGTTAACATATGCCAGTGGCTAAATATACAGCCAATGGCATAAAAAAAATGCACAACACATAAAAAATAACATTTAATGTCATGGCCACACTAACGCAATGTACAACCGCAGTGCATGGGTGTGCAAATGGGAACACAAGGAAAATATATTTAGATGTCATAAAACTGCAATGTAACACAAATCATGATTTCGCCATTATAGTCAATGGTACGCATGCTACACCACAACCAAGGCGCAAGGGTTGCTAAGGGTCTGTGACAGTGTTCCGCGCGGTAACTAGGAATTAGTAGTCAATGCCAAGCAAATGAGTCAAGAAATACTGAATCGCAAATATCCTGCCGGCGTAAGGATGTACCACATGGCGCAGCGGTACAACACCGAGGAGTGGCCTGGAGGTAAACATGACATCATGAGAGGTGTGCGCCACCGTAGATGTAAGCATATTGGACTATTGGTAATCCGGGTTGCCTGTTGCTAAGCAAAGCCGCAGGATAGGGGTGTGTACTAGCTATGCTTAACTGAGAGCACACAAGGTGACCGAAAGTGCATGTGAACGTGGATGAAAACGCACTCAAAAGCCAGAAACCGGGCGTGCGCGGCGTGCAACTTAGGTGAAACAGGAAGGTTATGGGAAGACAATAAGGAAATGCTGCAGCATGGTAATTGGAGTACAAATGAGAAATTAACACCTAGAAACTCACAGTGGGCCACAGACAACAGCTAACAAGGCTGCTAGCAGCTACCTGCAGAACAGGAAAGGGAGGTGCCGTACAGCAAAGAAAAGAGAACTGTCACAGCAGCACAAAGCAAACTTGCTGCAGATCAGCTAGATAACTCATTTCCCAACACAATCCTGGGTTGTGGAAGCACAAAACAAGAAAGGCGGCAGCTGGATGCATGCCTGACAATGGGAGTTGAATCGGGTTGAAAATAGAAGTAAAGGGCAATAGATGAATCATGGCAGACAAGCGTAAGTCAACACCAAAGGCCCCACAATAGCAGTACCTGCTGTAAAACCAATAATTAAGATACCCTGCAGCTGGAATAGCACAAACACACCCAATTACACCAGCATCATCCATTGCACAATAGTATAAGGTGTGAAAGCCCAACACACACACTTGTGTATTCCCAGACACTCTGCACCACTGGTGTATACAGACGGGGAACTTTTAATATGTATATGCTGGGGGCTGCCATAGCTTTGATTCACTAGCATGTGTTGGAGACTGATGGTGGTGTGGAGGATGATGCTGACAACCATCTCAGGCACCGGAGGAGGAGACGAGTGTTCAGACCCAGGGTAACCTACCTGGGGCTACATGATCTAGAGATAGTAGAGCATTACAGGGTGGACAGGGACATCATACAGCAACTTGTTGAGCTGTGCCGACCACGCCTCAGAGCCAGAAGTAACAGAGGGGAACCCATCACAGTGGACACGAAGGTATGTGTAAGCTTGAGAATACTAGCCACAGGTACCTTTCAAAGGCCAACTGGGGATATCATGGGGATCTCACAGGCATCAGCATCCAGGGTACTCCACCAGATCCTGGATGTCATGTTACCACATGCCAATGAGCACATACACTTCCCCCGAATGCAGGAGGAGTTGGCCAGAAATATGCGTCTCTTCCACTGTGTGGCGGACTACCCGGAGGTACTGGGTGCAATAGACTGCACACACATACACATCAAGTCACCACCTGGTGAGCAGGGTAGGCGCTACATAAACTGCAAGGGATTCCCCTCCATCAACTGCCAGGTCACGTGCAATGCCCAGGGCATTATCATGGATGTGTGTGCCGGCAGTCCTGGAAGCTATCATGACTCCCACATCTGGCATGCCTCACAGCTGTATTAGGTATTTGCCAGGGGGGACATCCCATATGGCCACCTGGTGGGGGATGCTGGCTATGCACTGGAACTGTGGATGATGACACCCATCAGAAATGCACACACAGCCACGCAAGAATGCCATAATGAGGTACACGCAGAAACAGAATCATCATAGCGTGTGTGTTTGGGATGCTGAAATCACGGTTCCATTGCTTGGACATATCTGGTGGATCCTTGCAGTACTCTCCAGGAATGTGTGCCCACATCTTCATAGTATGTGCCATGCTACACAATATGATCCTGCGGAAACAGCTGCAGCAGGGACAGAATGGTGAAGGCCCTCACAGCCCACCACCATTGCCAAGGGACCCACAGGCACAGGGGGGCTCAGACCATGGAGACCCTGTGCTAGCCCCAGTGGGCAGATGGAGGTGTGCCCAGTATGCCCATGCCTTCGCAAAGAGGGAACATATAGCACACACACTGACAGTGTAGGCACTCATGGACTGACACCCTTCTCCACCAGCACACACAGCAAACATGGATGGCACACACACACGACCACCTGTAAATTGTCATGTATAGGTGGTCTACTGTGTGCGTACTACATAGGTAGCCCTCAACTATTGTACCCACAACTGCCATTAGCACAAGGTAAGTCAATACCTGAACAGTATATTAAACTATTAGCATGTGTCCATACTGTATATACAGGTTCATAGATACATAGGTAGGTACATAGCCAACCGCCGAGGCCACTCATAAGCATAGGCAAAACGTGTCTGCTGTTGCCAACCCATCGATCAACTAACTGTCCCTCTGTGGAGCAGAGCCACTTGTGGGATCCCTGGGGTGTAGCTACTGTTCACCACCCACTCTGCAAGGATTCCCCGGAGTGTTAGTGAGGGATTTTGTATAATGTAATCAGGGATGTGTTTCCAAATAATGGGGAGTATTCCTGACAGGAATCTTCACAGATGTGTACATGTTACATAGTATACCTTAAACACAGCTTGCATATATAGGTAGTTCTCCATAGAATAATAAACATGTGGAACACACACCGCTGAAATGTGCGTTCATCACCCTTGCACTACCAGTGTCTGCTCTGAGAGGTAAGATATCACTGGCAGGATTAGAACACGCACCCATGTACACATGAATCACAATAACATACCACTAAGCTACCTGAGCTGTACCGATGGCAGTTGTGTATACTGAGAGGATAAAACACAAAAGGTAGGAATGTGTTGAAATAGGACAAACTGGCATGTACACAATGAAAGGTGTATGTTTATATATGTATATATATATATATATAGAGAGAGAGAGAGACAGAGAGGGAGAGAGAGAGAGAGAGAGAGATATGTCGATATATGGGGATATACATAAATATGTAGATATATAGATAGGTTAACAACATCTACATAACCATGGAGGTACATATAAATGGGATACCTACCACATACCGACTGCTTTACATACTGACGCACGTAATCCCGAGGCTTAAGGTCCGAAAGAACACAGTACCGAAACACCAGATGCGTGAGGCGTAATCTCACAATGTTAATGGACAGTTAGTCAATGCTTCTGGTGTTGCGGTTTGGGTAGGTTACTGTGTGTACGTGTGTTTCTTAGGGCTGTAGTGTGTTTAAGTGTGTGTTCTGTGTGTGGTGTGTGTTCTTGGGGGACTGTAATGTGTGGTTGCGGGTTAGCTTTGTGCATCTGTTTGCGTGACCTATGATGTAGAATATTAAAGTAGTGGATGGTTTGTGGGACGCAGACACCTACATGGGGTGGGTAGGGGGCTTGGCCACCTGCTCATACATAGTGTAGTATGGTTTGTTTGGATGTGTTGGGTAGCAGTGTGTCTGTGTGTGCATGTTCGAGTTACCTTCGCGAGTTACTGTCAATGTCGGTAATGTGGGGTATGGGAGTCTGTTCCCGGGACTGTGTGCATAAGAACACTATGGTTTCAGAATTCCGTAGGTCTCCCATATACAGCGGTTGAAGTGTTCACATATGTGTATAACATAGACCATAGCAATCACACATTCCACCACTACCAGCCTTTATGAACAAAGGATATGGAGAGTATATGCCTTTACACTATTACAAATATGTGCTATGGACATGAGCCAATGATAGTGTTACTACCTGTTCCACTTTGCAAGGGACACTCCCTCTTTGGGCGGTTGTGTCCTGACCAAATATATTAAACGTGGCAAATGTCCTGGGATTGTAGGACATAATTATGTCCCATATGTACTGTAATAGTTGCATACAATAGTTATTTCTGTATCTAAAGTACTACATGGTACAGGAAACAGGATATGCTACTAAACTGCTACAAGAATAAGCTTATAATTAGGCAAGAAAGGAAAGTTCTATCCCTTGTACTGACCATGGGTTTGTGTCGGCCTGTAAAATCAGATGTGTGTCCCAAAAAGGTCCCACTATGGCCATATGAAAAGGTGGCAACCCTAGCCAAAGTGGGTCAGTCACCAACACAACTACGATTACTGCAAATACCTATGACAGAACTACACAGCTATCATGTAGCAACACATTATTACCTTCAGATGTATTACCGAAGGGATTCAAGGACTAACATCACCTGCATGCTATACAGGAACCACATAACAGTGCCTTAATGAATCAGCCTGCAAATACCATTGTAGTAGTCCACAAAAGGATAGGTGTTCAAACAGGGAAGGAGCCCTCACGCACATAGCGATTATGTATAAAAGCAGTTCCTACACACCTGCATTTGCTATACATACCCACCATCTCCCCCACACCCAAACATATTACAATACAAACTGTAATAACATCACAAATCATTCACACACTGTACGACATCTGCAGAAGCCTTAACATACCTTGTCAGAGACACACTAACATGGCCCTAAGTGAAATAGTGGCTGTTATACAATGGAACAGCTGCTGATGTAATAGGGTTTGTTTGCACTAATCCCGTTTCAGAGGGTTGTGCGTACACTTGGATGTGTTATCAATTAGTGAGTAACAGCACAGTATGCTACACTTGTACACCAAATCAAGGATGTCTGGTGAGCACACTGTACACCACATAACAGTTCATGCATAGCCATACAGCCTTGAGCTGGCCAAACATCCTTGCCAGACTTAAACATCTGCAGAAGTATCAGGTACAAACAAACCCTGCATAAGTAGCACTGTTCCGAAATATAACAGTTGTACTCACATATAGAACTAAATCGTCTAGCCATTACACACAGTCCACGGGAGTCATGAAGCTAATATATCTCTGTGTGTCACCATATAGCTGTTGAAATACAACGCAATAACACATCTAGGCCATCTCCCTTGAAAGTAAGGCAAATGGACAACCCCTAAAAGGAGTACTCACTTATACACCACTGTTGCCATGGTATCGGCTAATGGAGTAGCTGCACAGCTGATGTGCATCCAATTAACTACTTTGGAACAGCAATTGGTGGACAGGATACCACGTTACCGATATGTAACTAGAAAAGGATGTGTTATCACACATTCAAACCATCCGTATATACCAGCGGAACATTACAAATAACATTGAAACACAAACCGAAAAGGATTAACTCAACTGTTAATGATACGTTGGGTTACTAATAAGGTATGTAGAACAGTCAGTATGTCTGTGTATGTAGTACTATTCTGTAGTATTTAAAGTGCACGCAATCCATATAGTGGAAACAGTTATCTTGTAGTGATGTATTGTTGAGCATAGTCACGCTTGTAGTATTTGTGTGTACTACTGTAGGTCACAAGGCAAACACCGCATACACCACAAGGGATGCTATATAAGGGCTTTGAACAGAAATACTCCTCACCAGCCGATGTCAGTGGCAGGGTTAGTCCAACAAGTATGTGCTATAACAGGGGATAGTATATGTTGATATATTGCAACTGTAGCCATATGTATGGGTGTAATACAGAGAATAACATGTGGAAGGTTGGGCCACTGTGTAAGTATGTTTTGCATTGTGGGATATTACGCCAATAACTGTGTAATGTACAGTATTGTAGGCAGATATGTATTACAAGCTACATAGCATTACTGTAATGGTAGGCAAACATTAGTTATGTCAATCGGCATTTACAATACACAATAACAAGATACATATGTATTTTAGTGAGCCGACAGTTTATCAGCATGATAGCAAAGTAAAATGGAAGAGCTATTTAACCATCCATGCACATAAGACATGTAATATGTGCAAAGGTAGGTACTAGGCTGTCTTACCAAGGGTATCTGTAAGCCTAGCTAGCATGTGTTGTCTTTCGCCAACCCCATAGGTTGGTTCCCTGTGCCTCTGAACGGCAGAGTCAATAGTTCCTTGTGCCTCTGTCCAGCAGAGTCACTGCAGTGATCCCCGGGTACATGTCTGTCTCCAATCCACATGGCAACGTTTCCCTTGAAGAATGCTCATGAGGGGCCCTGCCTGATTTACATTGGAATCATGTTCCAAAGCATAGGGAGTGTCTGGGTCAGGAATCTATCCGTTCAGCACGTCTTACTCATTGTTGTGGTTAGGTGTATATCCATAGAGCGTGTGGCTCTCAGGGGCTTCTGTTTAGGTGGAGCATATCCAGCAATACAGGGTTGGACATGGGCCTTGTATGTCAAGCAGAGATCACCTGTGAGTATGCGGTATGCAACTGAGTACAGCTGGAGTTTTGTAGGTTGGGCTGCATAGGTCATCTGTTTGAGGTCAGTAATCCTCTTGGTGTGGTACTGGTGTGGTCTTCTAAGCTGTTGCAGTTGTCTTGTAAGGTATATCCCAAATGGGGTGTTGTATCCTTTAATGGGTCTGATATGACATGTGCAGAGTCACAATGGCCCCTCTGATCTGGATGCGAACCCATTAGAGATTAGGGGGGGGCCATGTAGAAGGATATTCTAACCACCTTGTCATTATGGGTATCGAAGGAGAAATTGCTATCTACTGGTGTTTCCGGATCCTGTAATACCTTTTTTGTATGTAGGGGACTAGCACCTATGTGGTAGTCTGCGGGTAATTAGTTATATCCAAAGGGGATGATTATGCACTTTTAGGCATTCAGCTTGAAGCCATAATATTAACACCAGGTATCTGTCTCAGTGCGACCCTTCCAGAGGGTGTCTGTAACAGCTGGGGAAAGAATTATGTCCCCTAGTTTGCAGTCGTCTGCAAACCTTTTCAGCCAAAGCCCTCCTGTGCTTGTCTGTACATCAGAGAAGTATATACCGAACATGAGGGGTCCTAGGACTGAGCCCTGGGGGATGGCAGTTGTAATTGGTATACAGTCGGCCCTAGGGTATGCAACTCCTACTGTGTGTGTTCTGTCCATGAGCCACTTTGCAAACCATCACATGAAGTAGGGGTTAATGTTCAGGCGGATGGGTATGTTGATAATACCAGAAGGAGGAATGGTGTTGAAAGCCTATGAGAGATCTAGGTAGGCTGTATGGACCTCCTTACCCTCATCTAATGCCTTGGTAACTGTCTCTAAGAAGCCCACCAGGTTTAGGATGCATGGTCTAGCCTTAACAATGTCAAACAGGGAGGGGTCAAAGGTTGGGAGGTGCCCAATGTCTCTGACAGTGATCCATGATGTGCACCATAGCCTTGCAGACCAGGCTAGTCAGGCCTATAGGGTAATAAGTCCCATGGTCCGTTGTGGCGCCACCTTTGTGGAGTGGGATAACTGTTGCTGTGCACCATTCAGGGGACGCTATGCTCAATTTGAGGCTATTATTGAACATGGTGCGTAGGTGAGGAGACAGTACGATCTGAAGTTTGTGTAAAACCCAGTCAGGGATGTTGTCCAGTCCCATGAATGCTGTGATATTGCGTTCAGAGTGTGCAGCTTTGAGAGGGATCTGCCAGGATGTTGCCAATATCCATTGTTTCTGTAATGTTCGTGCCTTTGTGCTGTAACTCAGAGCAGATCTGGTTGTTGACATTGAGGCTCTGTGGTTGTTGTTGGTATTAGTTGCATTAAAGTTTTCATAGCTAGCTTTGGAGGATCGTATAAGGGATCTCACCTTCTTACTGAGGCTGGCCAGGGATCTCCTCCACGCATGGTATTGTACTCTTGTTTGCAACAGTGTCTTCCTCCTGTAGTACATTATGTTTATGGCAGGGGACCACCAGATTGGTTTAGTTAATTATGAGTATAGCGTCCTGGTTCTGTTTGGGATAGCACAAGCCATGCACTCCTGTAAGTGCTTATAGAGTGCATTTGTGTAGGATTCAGCAGTTGTAACAGTACTGCCCATCTGCATGGGTGTCATGACGTCCACTACGTCTGCCTTAAGAAGCATTTAGTTGGCCTTGTAGACATATTATACTGTGGTTCGCTTAATGGGGGTTAGGTGCAGGATGTGGATATCAATGGTGTTCAGCACATGGTCTGATCGGACCAACGAGGAGTTGGCTTCACGTGTGGAGCACCAGTCACTCATGTTGGTAATGACTAGGTCTAGGATATTGTTGCACAGGTTGTAGTGTTGGGTTGTAGGCAGAGAGACTTGTCTGTGTACATGAGGCAAAGTGTACATTGCCTCAAGATGTCCAGATTCATCAGATAAACAGGTGAGAACACTGGCAGTTCACTCTTGGACATGCCTGAATATAGAACTACATTCTCCTAGATAAGTGAGGAAAGTAAGTACAACAGCTGCATTACTCTACGCAAGTGAGAAAAGTATGTACAAAATCTGTTCACCCTTACCTGTAGATGATGTGGAAGATTGAGTGCTATAGTAATCATTAGCTTACGTACTGTTTACAAGTCATGAACAAGTGCTTAGCATGAATAAGCAATCCAGATAGGGTCTTGGATAATATAAAAACATGGCCCCCTCCCCCAACAGGTACACAAGCATATATCCATATACACCACATGGCCCCTGTACCTACAGCTATGCAGGTACAAGCTGCACTCTGTCTGCATGGGACCTGCCCACATCACAGGCTGTGTCATACACATATGGCAAAACAAAATGCTCTCCACATACACATCATGTAAAAATTAGCTCCATGTCAGGTTGTGTACACACTGAATGGTGCACACCAACAGGTATCACAACTCAACAAAGGGGGAGACACCACTGATAATGGGAAGTACTGCACTACTACCCTGCTGAGTCTGGTCTGGAAGGCCATGAACCTTGATCACATAAGTGATGTCAGCAGTACAGATGTAGATGACAGTATGGTTGATGTCACACTGCATATCATAACCTTGCCAGGTCATAGGACATCATCACCCATACTGTGTACCACCTACACTCGGTATACTAGATGTACATTCCTATGTCACAGGAGTGTTTAGCAACAGGACTACTGGCAGAAACAACACTACAGAAGGTGTCTGAATAATACGTGATCATCACACCAGTGGCAGCTACAGTATGTCAGGGTTAATGAGTTCTATTCCCCCTCATTGTAGCCCATACCTCACAGACAAACAGAAGGCATCTGCCTATTGAAGTATGTGAATGAATAAGACCTAGGAGCAATAGCTGACTCGCATTGTCACCCCTATGTTAATAACCCTGTACCGATGAACTACCACCTAGGCAGCGGTCATCATAATGGACACTTGTGTGTGAGGGATGCAGCTGGGCAGTTGTCTTTCCTGTGATAGCTATGTCACCACACCCATCAGGGAGTCATATATGGCAACCCTAATAATAATAGGGTGCCATTCATGAATACAGAGATCATTGTCCAGCCATACGGACCACTCAAGTGACCCATATCAGATCACATATTTCCTTTAAGGGGTATTGGCCATGTGCAGATGGCCTACACCAGCCTTCCCATTCCCCATCTTCACTATGTAGGATGATGCATACCCTGAATAAATCCATGTCACAACCCAGTGATGTTGGACATGCTACACGTACTCATCCTGATCTCGAACACATACTTCATGGGACAGATCCTTGTCCCATACACTTAACATAGTCCTGCCATACTATGCATTCCTGTCCATCAAAGCTGCACACTGCTACCCTCTCAGACATGGTGTGATGACTGCATGGTAACGCATGGTAAATGTATCATTAACCCTGTGGATTATTAATGTGGCACTGCTCCTCCTGGCCCCACAGACCCGCCTGTCGGCTACTGCCAGGTAACCTTTCATCCTAGATGCATACATGGCCCATGGCATATAGCCCACTAGTTGACTCTGACTGTACATGCCATAGTTGACATCCATCCCTGAAAATACCATCTGGCTAGCCAGTGTCCCATGTGTATCACATGTGCAACACAGGTGATACATGGCAGGATGCTGAATCACTGTACAGTGCCATGTAGATGTATATGGCAGAACACATACATGTAAAACCTTATGTGAGCATGTCTGCAGGGTCACAGGCCATGTCTGTTAAGGCAGTGTAAGTCCTTATATGTGACATATACACTGCATCAAGGTCGACTGCATTAATGTGGACACATCCAGCCATGTGCTGATAAGTAGGACACCAGTACAGGCAAACAGACATGCCCACATCAAGACAGCAACCACATGGAGTATGAGGAATATAATCAGGTGACACACATACACACACACACACACACACACACACACACACACACACACACACACACACATATATATGGTGATAATATCCACTCAACATTGAGTGTCACATGTGTGTGACACAAACACGTCAGTGTCATGTAGGTTTGCAAATACAACTATTTAAACTAAAGTAATGCGATACACATGTATGTTCGGCTGTAGCTCTCTATGTCTGAGGTACTGTGACCTGTCTCCATCATTATGTCTTCCAGGTATGCCGCGTGCATGGCTTCCACCTTTTACACACTTGGAGGATGAGGCCCTCATCCCATACCTACTCAATAATCGCGACATCCTATTCAGCCATGTGCCACAGGATGCACAGCAGCGGGATGCCCTGTGGATGGAAATTCGCAGGAGGGTTAATGATGTGGGTGGCCATAACCGCACATACCAGCAGGTGTGAAGACACTGTACAGACCTCATTAGACGGACGAAACAGCATGTGAATGCAATCTTCAGGGAACAAGGTGCAACAGGTGGTGGACCACCAACCCAGCCCCCATTCACTCATACCGAGGAGCAACTGGACAACATGGGGACACCTGCAGAACCAAATCCACAAGCCTTAGCCGATATTGTGGAGGTGGGTGTCTCTCAACCACTGAGCCTGGAGTTGCCTGGTAAGTCAGTACTGCACCTATAACAACTATATTCCATATAGCTGCATGTGTCACTGTACAATATGTAATATAACATCATATGCAAGGCATGTATACACACATGCTACATGCTATAGTTTGCTACTCTGTGTATGCACACATGTGCATACACCATAGTATAGTCTAATGTACTAGTGTATGTGTTATGCACATTGCTCCCTGTAGCCTTTATATAGGAGTGAATTATGCTCATACAGCTTTGTTACTCCTATTTAGGTACCTCTGGCATTCTGCGGCGACAGCAGCCCGTTGCAGGTGAGAGTGTTATTATTTATCAGGAACCGTAATGCACAAATCTATCTGCCATGTGGTCATTCACAACATGTACACATAATGTATGGTCCTGTCACAATATACAGGTCGGACTTGCAATGCATCACAATGACTACCCATGTGCCACACTTGCAAACTATGTGAATCATCTCACCGACATGAATCCTCACAAACTTCATTGCCAGATGTGTTGACAGCTGTGCATACAATGGTGGAGGTGCTGTTCACTTTAGGAACATACAACAGATCTGATCTACACATGTGGTGAACACAGTGGGCTGGAGTATGGCCAGCACACAGGTTTCACCGGTGTGGATCATAGCCCTGCTATGAATGTCACACAATGTGATGTGCTATCTTGACATGTCCATGATATCTATTGGCCTGGCTGCTACACTGCCTACCTAACCAGAAAACATATCCCACATACCACCCTTTATCTGCATAACCCTGTTGTCAGTGGAGCATATATGAAATATGGGACAACACAGACATGTGAAATAGATGCCCATCACTAAAATTTGGACAACACATGTACACACATGGCCATGGAGGATGGCCAGAGACATGGAGCAACACACACACTAGAAGTGTTGTGCTTGTGTGTACACCATGTCATACAATGGCTACACATGGTTCGGCCATGGCCTTTGTATAATGGTTATAATGTAGATGTGGAATGCTAGACATCCTACAGGCCGGTGCACATCTTGTGTAGGAGTAACATCAATCCACCACATAGGATATGTTGAACATCTTCAGGGTGTTGCAACATGACAGCAGTTACCTGTACAGTATCCACATCAGGCCACAGATACAGTACATTCCCGTTACTGGTGATGGACATAAATGCCATACTAGCTCCTCCTGTGTGTGTGTGTGTGTGTGGTACACAGATGTCACGTGGAACATGGTGTACTGACGTGTTCGCCATGTCTGCACATAGTTGCCATGCTGCAGCAATATGGGTGCAGATGTGCAGGGGTGTCATCCGTATACCCATCAGTGACCTGTGTCACAACTTCCACATCATGGTTTAGTACGTATACACCTCAGTGACGTGGGTCATATTCCACAGTATATATGTATTGTATCTGAACACAGTCATGGCTATGAACCCTGTCTCTAACTCACACTGTATAGCACTAGAGACTCCTCATGATTCCCTGCAATGGCCATGCATATCAGCTAAAGTTGCAGTATATCTGTAGGGTGGACAGACAACAATGAATTGGTACACCATTGTCCCACTGTATATTCGACAGGACACCATTGTGATAAACATGTATGCATGTCATTGCACATGTCAGCTGATCACATGACATACTACATGTGATTATCAAGGTCATATGCCACACATCAGGCAGGTGTACTGTTAACCTGGGCTAGTCCACATGGTGTAACACAGGGATGTATGCTAACCACTACTATGATTGTGTAATTTGCATGCCGTCTGCTATCACACATGCATGCTGTGTGCAACCTAGGGATGTATGATAACTATCACTATTATTGTCTGCGCTGCATGCCGTCTGTCATATCACATGCATGTTGCATGCCTTCTGTCATATCACATACATGTGTGTGTCTAGTGTATAGATTGTAATGTACAGTTCTTGTCTGCCTTCACAGGTGATGTAGGTGCATTGCCCTCCTGCGGTACATCAGATGTTAGTGTCCCCACAGACTCTAGCAGTGATGATGAACATATGATTGGGTCACAGGCAGAGTTGTCAGGGGCTGAAACTTTTCCATTGGTTGCCATTCCATCTATATCTACCTCATCCCCGCACACAGATCCCATACATGCACATACCCCATCACCAGTGGCCAAAGAGGAAGGACAGTTGGCACGTGGTAGCTTGGAACAGGAAAGTGTGGGGGCTATGGAAGGTGTGCCTGCACACCATGGTGTCAGCTAACCTACTAGTGGTGCCCCACACAGGCACGTGGCCAGTGCTGCTCATTGGAGGACCTCTGGCCAACATGATCCTGCACGACAGAGCACAGCAGCTGGTGTCACCAGATGCATGTTTCAGGCTGTAATGGAGGCACAGGCATGTGCTGAATGGCGCAACAGAGAAGATCAGAAGCTACAGATGGCTGCTGTCCATTCTTTAAACAACAGCATCCAGGCAATGGTAAATGCTCAACAGCAGATTTCTGATGCTTTGTATAGACGGTCGGGTGACATAATTGGAGTCCTTGACCATGGCATGACAATCCGCGAGTGTGAGCTGTCTGTGTTGGAACATCTGGTAGGAGTGAAGCATCGGGCACATGGACGTAGGCCTGCTACATCACCTGTGTCAGGTCTACGTGTATGAGCTACCTCACAAGCCCGCTCCCATAGTGGCGGTAGCAGTAGCAGTGCATCTGGTGCTGTGCTGTCCACACCACGACACAGCAGGCCACGTGCACATGGCCCAGGACAGTCCCAACAGGGACACGGTTCCAGTGGACTAGTGACATCAGCCAGTACCCAATCTGCACCTCTGTCTGGTTGTGCCCGTGCAACCCCTGGCAGGCACAGGTCACATGTCCATGGCCAGACACCCTGAACTGTAAAACCTCACCTGTACAGTCTGCAGCTGTCAATAATACCCCTGTGTAGGCCAGACACATGGGAGAACTGTGTGCAGACATACACGCACACACTGGACACATATGTAGAGCACCGCAACACACACATGCATAACATCCACACACGCCCAATTAGATCAAAGGCCCAAACCCACACACATGATGTCATCCAATGGTGCAGCCTAAGCCTCTGGCAAACATTAACACCCTGTGCACATGATGATGCCTGTGCCACATCCCTGACATCCACACCATCGGTGCAGGGAAATGCTCATATGGTCTGATGCACAGGGTGAACAGACTAGGATGATATGTGTAGTTTACAAATGTTGACGACTGTTGACAGTGAGCAGATATACCATGTAGTACAGGTGTACAATACTGTTAACAGTATGTGTCTTGTGTAACAACAGTGCAGCCTAGGCCTCCGGCAAACATTAACACCCTGTGCATATGATGATGCCTGTGCTGCACCCCTGACATCCACACCATCGGTGCAAGGACATGCTCATATGGTCTGATGCACAGGGTGAACAGACTAGGATGATATGTGTAGTTTACAAATGTTGAGGACTGTTGACAGTCAGCAGATATACCATGTAGTACAGGTGTACAATACTGTTAACAGTATGTGTCTTGTGTAACAACAGTAAATGCATGTTGGTCATGTTGTTCTGTTGTCCTTCTTCAGGTCTAATTGCACGTGCAGGTGGATGTCAGTGTTTGCAGTTAAGTGTCCCATATGTCAATGTGGACTACTCACAGGTATGTATGAATATACCAGCATGCACCGTGTAGCTGCCACATACCAGTGATAATGTCCCACATTGCAAACACGTCTACCATTCCAAGAGCATGATAGCTGTGTATTAAGCTATGGTAGCCACAGACGTGACATCCATAAAGGGTGACATCACAGGTACAGTTACATGGAGTGGTGAGGTAAGAGTGTGGTCTAGCTGATTACAAGGGTAGAGGCCAGTGGGAAGTGTGATGCCTCAATGGGAATCAGTAATACATGTTCCCATGACAGGATACCAACACAAACTGTACCCACAAACTCAGGTATTGACACACATGTATTCAGTGACACTGTAACACACACACGCACACACACACACACACACACACACACACACACACACACACGGCTTCACGGACACAGTAACACACAATCGCACACAGTTGCTACTGGTGTGCTGAGGACCCCTGCCTATGTGCAAATCATCATTACAGTACTGTGCACCTACATGATGCGCCACAGAGAATACACATGTACAGGTAGTCAGTACGGCCTAAGATCGGGGACATCAACACGGATAGTTGAATGCATCGCCTGGATGGTGGGAGGGTCCTATCAGTTCAGTATGGTAACATACATCCTCACCCCAGGGACCAGTCAGCCCTACATACACACACTGTGACATTCAGTAATTAATACACCTATGTCATGCACATACAGATACCTCACATGTGTGAGATACACGCCCTTGCCTATGTCCTGCTTTATACATTGCAGTCTGTACAGATGTGTACACTAGTGTACAGGAGAGTGAGTAACAATTGAGATGTATTCCCCACAATACGTGACAAATATAGACACACACGCAACCACACATGCCAGTACTGTGAATCTCACACCTGCCTAGCTCATGTTATGTATGTCAGATGTACAGCAGTATTGCATGCATTACAAACTGTACTGATGCTTCCTGTGCCAAAAGTGCTGATATATGCTCTAAGGACATCATATCTATTAACAGGTGTCAAGTGATTTACCTTCGCTATCGCCCTGACCACTGTCTAAGTTGTGTGTTATGTCCTTCAATTAACAAAACCATTGCTTACTGGTTACACAGGGTATTGTAGGACCACTTGTGACACACCTGTGAGCTGTCCACAGCAAACATCTGTCTGCAAAGATGCCCTGCCACTTAGTTATTTCAACACATCTGTCCATACCTGTGATACATCTTTCTGTACATTCAGCATATCACCATATACAGTTGGCAATGTTGAGGCTGCATTGCAGCTGCATGATGTACTAGGATACATGCCACCTGCATACATCAGCAACTGCACACGCATGTTATATGAATGCACAACACTACGTGTACAGGTGTGTAGGTCCTACAATCCTGACATTTGGTCATGTTTGTAGGTATTGCAATTGGTGGATATGTGTAATAACATACATTACACATGGACAGTTGTATGATATGATGGGTGACCAGTACAGAGGGGATGTTACCTCTGTGAACATTGATATCACACCTTATGTACTGTTAGCATTCAGCAGCCATGGACCTACATTCCATGTGCATGTGTGTAATGGCTGTAGCCACCTGTTTGCACAAAGAACTACAACAGCTATGCTATTTACAGGTATGTTGTGTGTGTGGCATGTACATACCCAGGGCAGGTACATGTATGTCATATCCATAAATGAGGGTGTGTACTGGTGTACAGCAACAGACATCTGCTAATGGTGGACAGTACTGAGAGCCCTTGGTATGTGTACAGCAGACCTGGTCACAGACAGTGGCATCACTGCATTGCATAACACATGATGCAACTGTGTCAGTACATGTGTACTGTCTACAGTTGATGTAGACCTTAGTACAGTACACAGGTCAAGGGTCACATGGCGGCGTACTCGTCTGTCATACAACATGTATGGTTGCGTGGTGGTGGGCCAAGGGCATGGTGGTGTCTGCAGTTTACATCCTAGAATGCAGCATGTGACACTGTGTCCTGCACATGGCTCATCTGTGATGCTTTTCATGGGGAGACCGGTCAGTACATGTGAGTGGAGTTTATGTATGTGGGTACACCACCTGGAGCAGTCCATACCTGTGTTATGGCCCATATGTCTGGTTCTGAGGTATATGGTGGTAGTGCTAGGTTCTGAGGTATATGGTGGTAGTGCTATTGTGCACTACAGAGACATCAGCGAGGTGTTCCTCACTGCACAGGTCAGTACTCCCCATTGTTGGATCTACAGTGGCCAGCTGTGAATATGGACGCTACACATCTAGCACTGGTTAGCATAAGAAAACAATGCAGTTGTCCTGTAGGTGTATGGGAGTTAACCTGTGTTTAGGACATTTGCCTTGGAATGGCACTGTGTGGGCGGATGCGACTTGGGTAATATTCACACTCCCTTGTATCACGGATGCATGTGATATGTGTCAAAGGTCTGCCTACTGTCAGCCATGTCATCCCAGAATGACAGCTGATTTGTTAAAGACCGGTGTCAAATATATGTAGAGCAGCGTTCCTGCTAACAATGACAACTACCAACACCAGAGCCCATTACAATGTGTTATTTATGTCTACCTGTAATAGCATGGCCACTGTGGCCCTCAGTGTTTAGCATCAGAATGCATCCCAGTCAGCCCTGTGATACTAGGAGTATGAGCATGCCCAGTATATCCTTGTGTAGCTGGACACATAGTAGTGCATTCCAACCAGCCCTGTGCTACTAAGTGTGTGAGCATGTCCCCTGTGCTACTAAGTGTATGAGCATGCCCAGTATATCCTTGTGTAGATGGACACAGTGCATTCTGAACAACCCTGTGCTACTAAGTGTGTGAGCATGCCCAGTGACACCTTGTGTTGGTATGTGCCTCTGTGTATGGGCATGGACATTGTAACCCTGTATAGTGGTAGTAGTCGTCCGTTCCACAGATGGGCGTACTCCAGGTCAGGATGGATTCATACTTTAAACACACAGGTTCATAGGTATGTACATCTTAACTGCCAGCATCCCTGTTGATGACCACACTCCCAGACGGTCATAATGACAGCCTTGACATAGTGTAGTCTGTGTGGCGCAATTCGTATATATGTAGTATTGTAACAGTAATCTGTAAATAGGCAGGTGTTCCCTACCCGACACTGGCGTGTGTGTGTATGTCTGTCCCCGTTTGCCAGTGGACTCTAAATTGCTTTTAGACTGGCCACTCTCCATACATTTCTTATACCCACTGTTAGCAAGGCCAATGATGTCACCCATCTACAAATACACCTCTGGGAAGGCTGTGTCCCAGTAATCTCGGTAGCGCGTTCTGTAACGGCATAATGCTGTAGTGTAATAAAGTAGTTAGGTCGGTGATCTACTCCCACACTTGCCGTGTGTGTGTGTGTCTTTCCCCATTTGCCTGAGGACTGAGTAATACCTTTATACTGCTCACACTCCATACATTTCTTATACCCACCGTTAGCAAGGCCGATGATGTCACCCATCTACAAATACACCTCTGAGAGTGCTGTGTCGCAGTAATTTCGGTAGCGCATTCTGTAACTGCATAATACTGTAGTGTGATAAGGTAATTAGGTCGGTGTTCTAATCTCAGCCCTGCCAACTGTGTGTGTGTCTCAGTCTGCCTGGGGACAGGATAATGCTTTTAGACTACTCACACTCCATACAATCCCTATCGCCGTCTTTGCCAATGCTGATGATGTCACCCACCTAGAAGTACACCTCTGAGAGTGCAGTGTCCCAGTAATCTCGGTAGCATGTTCTGTAACTGCATAATGCTGTAGTGTGATAAGGCACTTAGGTGAGTGTTCTAATCCCAGCTATGCCACCTCTGTGTGTGTGTGTCTCCATCTATCTGGAGACAGAATAATGCTTTTAGACTGCTCACACTCCATACAATCCCTATCGCCATCTTTGCCAATGCTGATGATGTCACCCACCTAGAAGTACACCTCTGGGAATGCTGTGTCCCAGTAATCTCAGTAGCACGTTCTGTAACTGCGTAATGCTGTAGTGTGATAAGGTAGTTAGGTCAGTGTTTTAATCCCAGCCATGCCAACTGTGTGTGTGCATGTCTCCATCTGCCTGGGGACAGAATAATGCTTTTAGACTGCACACACTCCATACAATCCCTATCGCCATCTTTGCCAATGCTGATGATGTCAACCACCTAGAAGTACACCTCTGGGAGTGCTGTGTCCCAGTAATCTTGGTAGCATGTTCTGTAACTGTGTAATGCTGTAGTGTGATAGAATAGACAGGTAGGTGTTCTATTCCAAGGCATGACAGGTGTGTGCATTTGGCAGTCATATCCTATGTGTTGGTGGCTGTGAGTGGCTAGCTACTGGATGTGTTGAAGAGTGTGTTTTGTTGTTTTCCTATATAGTGGCCATAAATGTCACAATCGGCCAAGAGACTGGGTTGGCAAGACATACACATACATTCGGCAATAGGTCTGGTGAGTAATGTCAGCAGCCCTAATCTTACCCTTAATGCAGTCTGAACCTGTGTGACGCACAGAAACACACTTGCCTTGATATTAACACCAGTACATAATGCAGGAGGCGCATTTTCATTCTTGTCTAATGCTTTGGTGTCACGTGGTCCGCTGTTGAGATATGCATTCTATATCTACGTATGTGTGTGTATATGTATATGTGTATATATATATATATATATATATATATATATATATATATATATATATATATATATATATATATATATATGTGGACATTAGCACACATAAATCTACATGATGGAATACATGTCCTATACTGTTGAATGCCTGTGTGGGATGATCTGTACGTGATAACCTCAGATGTATGTATATCTGCCATGCCTTAGTGGTAAAGCACATCATCTATGGTGCACAGGGTCCTGGTTTCAAGCCGTGCAAAGGCCGGTTGTTTTGTTGCTGGGAAGAACAAGGGACATTGAATATGGTGATAGTAAGGCACTTTTAACCAGTTGTGTGCGGGTCTGTGTGACAGGAAGCAGTGGTTATTTTTGGGGAGGCTCAGTATGGGTCATGTAACTATGCATTAGAAGACAATACTATGCAAACAAGGTGGAAAATAGTGAATCCCGTTTACCCCCAGGGTGTGATGCAGATCCCAAGAGTGTATGTGTATAGATAGCTGGGTGCAGGACTCAAATATAGGTGAAAGCATGGGGGGGGGGTGTCAGGCATACTGTACGTAGATTGGAGCCCTGTGTCTTGGGATTGCTCCTGGCTTAGCATGCCTAAGCTAGGGGTTTGTCTATACCTGCCTAGTGCTATTGGGAGGGACAACAGCAGTAGGAGAGTAATCAAGGTGAACAAGCTAGGCAAACAAGTGATAATTATCACAGTCAGCAGATTACAGGCCCAGCCCAGAACACTACGATAAAGTGAGCAAGCACCATCCCCTCGGGTTTTTCCACACTCTACACCACCGGTGTATACATGCGGGTAAATTTTAACAAACAATCCTACGAAATGAGAAGGGGCAACATAGACCAACATGTGCAGGAGGCTGAGGGTGGTGAGGATGTGAATGCTGCCGAACAACCCTCAGTGAGGAGACAGAGAAGACTATACAGACCCAGGGTAACCTATCAGGAGCTACATGAGCTGAAGAAAGTGGAGGGCTATGGGGTGGACAGAGACCTCCTACAGCAGATTGTTGAGCTGTGCCGGCCACACCTGACACATCGAACAGGCCGAGGGGAACCCATCCCAGTGGATACCAAGGTATGTGTAGGCCTAGGTATACTAGCCACAGGTACCTCCCAAAACACAACTGGGGATATCATGGGAATCTCACAGGCATCTGCATCCAGGGTATTCCACCAGTTCCTGGATGCCATGTCACCACATGCCAGTGAGCCCGTACATTTCCTCAACACATGTGAGGTGTTGACCAGCAATATGCGTCTCTTCCACCAAATGGTAGACTACCCTGGGGTAGTGAGTGCTATAGCCTGCATGCACGTACCCATCAAAGCACCACCCGGTGAGCAGGACACGGCCTACATTAACCGCAGGGGCATCCCCTCCATCAACTGCCAGGCCGTATGTGATGCCCAGGGCATTATACTGAATGTGTGTGCTGGCTTCCCTGGAAGCTATGACGATTCCGATATATGGCATCTGACGCAGCTGTACCACAGCTTTGCCAATATGGACATCCCCTACGGTCACCTAGTGAGGGGATGCTGGGTACCCACTGGAGCTGTGGCTGATGACACCCATCAGAAATGCACACACGCCTGAACAACGACGCCATAATGAGGCACATGCACAGACCAGACATATAATAGAGCATGTGTTTGGGATGCTCAGGTCATGGTTCCGGTGTCTGGACACATCCAGTGGAGCCTTGCATTATTCACCAGCTACATGCACCCAAATTGTTATGATATGTGCTATGCTACACAATATGATCCTGCAGAAACAGCTGCAGCAGTAACAGTATGGGGCAGGGCCACACAGCCCCCCACCAATGCCAAGGCCTGTACAGGCACAGAGCGACTCAAAGGAAGAACAACCTGAGCCGAACCCAGTAGGCAGAAGGAGGAGTGCCCAGTATGACCTGGCCTTGGCAAAGAAGCAATGCATAGCATATGCACTGACACAGTAGGGACCCAGGGAATGTCACCCTCTCTGACTCGCACAGACAGTAAAAGGGATGCCAAACATGACACTACCTGTGCTCAGCCATGTATAGGAAGTGCACTATGTGCATCCGATATAGGCAGCCCTCCAGCACCATCCTCAGGTCTGGCACACCCTCAAGGTAAGTCAATCAACCTACCAATTGGCAGTTGTATTAGAATGTGTTGGTACCTGTAGCTATGGTATGGCTGTGAGCATGCAAGGGAATTTGGTGGCCAAATGTTAAGGCAGCAGACAGTGGACGTCCATAGTGGCACCATGACATCTGTAGCACATACGGGGGTCACCACAGTTGCCAGTAGTACACAGGGTGTCATAACCCACTGTGGGTAATGGGCTGAGCATCATGTGTGTCCATACAGCCCACACAGCTCTCAACCAGCTGGACAGGTGTAGACCAACACAGACAAATGCTGTACTATGGCCTCTGAATATGCCCTATGGATGACCCCCCCCCCCCCCCACAGACCCACACAGACAGACTACAGTAGGCCAGGCAGTTGGATGTAGGTTGTGAAGGCTAGGACGTCTGAAACTAATATGTTGGTAATTAAAGCTAAGATCTGGAATACACTGGTATGCCTCTAGCCAGCACAATAGGTAGGTCTGCACACTTAAATGGAGTACCTGACATACCAGTACAGTGTTAGCAAAAGTGTACAAGTGTCAGATGTGCCCCCCTTCCAACGTAAACATATAGCAACAGTCAGGTGCTCCCCCCCAGTGCTGTGTAGGAATGTGGATACAGTCAGATGTCCCCCCACCCTGTGCAGAAATGTAGCAACAGTCAATGCCACATGACCGATGGATACCCTGCAGACAGAGCATGCCACCTGTCAGTGTAAAACGCAGAGGTCAGCACCACAGTACAGACACATGCGATACAGTTGGCCATACTGAGCATGCTCAAACACATGAAGGTATGACGGCAATGTCAGTCGACAACGTGCGGAATGATCATAATGGGCATGCTCACACACGTAAACACAAGATGGCCAGGTCTGCAAACACCAGTGGTCTGGACATATTTGTCGCTACATTCCTATATTGTTGGATGACTGTGCTGTATGGTATGTGTGTGGTACTATTATCTGTATATTTGCCATGGTGTATTGGTAAGTCACATTAGCTGTGTGCGCAGGGTGTTGCTACCAACACTAGCAAAGGACGGTTATTTGTTTGCGGGCAGAACAAGCTCATTGGATACGGAGGGAGTAAGGCACATTGAAGCAGTTGGGAGCAGTTGTGCATGGGTTTGCACGGTGTTAAGCACTGCTGACCTCTGGTTACAGCTTCTTACACTTGGTTAGCCTCTACATTTCTTTACCAGTGCAATACTCGCATACTGGTAGCCAAACACGCTTACACCCACTCGCTCCCTCACTTGCACATGCACTGACATTGGTGCTTGCATGTGTCACTCACGCTGGGTGGGCACAATCCCTTGTGATGCCTATTACATCGGACTACATGACTACAGTATCGGGTATGGCTGACCATTAGGCGATGGCATGGCGTTCGACTGTACGAAATCGGCGGCCTGTACAGTGAGTTAATCATATTATATGCATGTTCCTCATACGATCTGCTCCCATCTGGCTGATATATGGGAACCGATACTCTGCAATGCAGACAAGTAAATGTGTTTTGGGACCCACATCCATCTGCCGTTTCATGCTACCGCATACCTATTGTAGGTTTGCCACCTTTTAAATTGGGCAAGGTGGGACTTTAGGATTAACACCTGTCCCACTTTGAGTGGGACAGTCCCTCCTTAGGCGGATGTGTCATGCAAAAATAATCAAGACATAGCAAATGTCCTGATTACAGGACAATATTATATTTTACGTTTCTCTAATAGTTACATGTAACAGTTATTGTATATATGACACTTATATATGTTATGTGAAGTAGCATAAGCAACTGGACTGCTACTAGACGAACCTTTTATTTGTGCAAATACGTGTAGTTCTGTACTATGCACGGCTGTAGGTATGTTCTGACCTGGTACGTCTGACATTTCTACGGAGCAGGTCCCACTTTGGCCATTTTGAAAGGTGGCAGCCCTATAGGACCTATATGTAGAGATGTCAGATTTGGCAGGGCAACACATACCCACAGCCAGTAGAAAATAGATTACTTCACCGTTTTGCCTAAATAAAAGGTTATTCTTGTAGCATTATAGTTGCTAATACTATTTCCTATAACATCTAGGTGTTTCAGATACAACATAATCATTTTATGCAACCACTACAGACAATATATGGATTATTTGCCCTAATTTACAGGCCATGTGCCATAATAACATCTATTTTGCAGGACACAACTGCCCAAAGGGGAGTGTCCCTCGCAAAGATGAACAGGTGGTAACCCCAACCTATTATGCTATCATCTGCCTAAGGTAGTCGGCAGAATATGCGCTTTCCGTCACTAGCAGACCTCACATACAAATGGGGGAGAATGAACACTGAATCAGGGACACTGGATAACACCCTCAGGGACACATTTAGATGATTGGTACTATTAACCTGACACAGTGACAGTCCCAGAGCATATGTATTCATACACACTTGTCAAGGTACATGCTGTTTATGACTCATACATGCTGTCATTATTCATTATATGTATTCTGCCACCTGTCCATCTAATATCACTAGTTCTAGATAGGTTTAGTTGGGACTGTGTTAGATTCTGATTCGTAATCACGGACGTCCATAATAATTGGGTACAGTTCACTGATATAGTCCCTATGTGTTCCTCCAATGGTTTACGGACTATCCAGTAGATGTGCTCTTAAGGTTTGGGAGGTATGGGTGCCTGCTATACCCACATAGGAATATTAATTACTTCCACGGGGTGGGCCTAATACATCTCTGCCAACCAACACCTGCACACTTAGGCCCATGATTGCATACCCATGATTCCCCTACCTGACACCCCTCTACAGCACTCATCCTTACTGTGAGTGCAGCTGGGGTATGAACACACCCCTACACACTGCCCACTCTCCCCATGTCGGGACACATGTCATACGTTTTGTCAACCCATGTGTTATCAGACTTGCACAGCCTACTGTTCCATGTACAGCTACATCCTGGTCGCGTCAATCATCACAGGTTTGCCTACAAGGCGAATTTTTGGTGTCCCACAAGGGACCCCGTGATCCATGTTTAAAGTGTAGACCTTGCAGATCTCTCCCACTGGTAGTTTCCTGCCAGTGGTCTGGAAAACAGTGGTGTATTTACCTTTATTGCGTGTCTGTATGTCTCACTGGCCTAGCTGGGGAGGTGTGGGAGGTAGACGTTTGTTTACTGGACCTCCCACTAACATATGCCCGGTCTGAACATGTTCGATTCTCAGCTACAGCGTCTTCTGTGTGGAGACATGCATGAATGGGTGTACCTTCGTTGAAGGTTGTGCGTCAGGGCCAGCAACTCGGCACGTAAAAATCTACTGCCAATCATTAGCGGACTGGAGTTCCGCTGTGGCAACCCCTAACCAGGAAAAGCCGAAAGACACAACAACAACAACATGTATGTATATATATATATATATATATATATATATATATATGAATATATATACATCTGTGTGTCCGTTGACTAAGACATTTCCCACTCATACGCACTTACACATGCGTATTAGGTTTTATATATGCTTCACCAGCATACTATTGCCTTAGTCATTATGACACCGACACTTCACTCCGATTATCTTGTAATCAGTATTTAGCACGTTATACAGCGGACAGATGTTACAATATGTTCATGTACGGATTACCGGTGGTAACTGGAATGTGATACAGTGTCATTTGACCTGATGTTCTTCATTCCACATTGCTGCAGTCCTAACTATTGGGTAGTCCGCTGTCCAGTCGGCCCGAATACCAAAGTATATGGCTGACGTCGGTCAGGGCGCATTAGACTGACGTCAGTACGTCAGGGTACTAATGCGCATGACCGACGTCATATCCTCAGTCTTTTTTGCCGCATGGTCCGATGCAGAAGCAGTTTTGCGAGTGCAGGTTGGCGTTCTGAAATTTTCTGAAGTCGGAGTTTCAGACCGAATCAAAGTTGGCTAAGTACCCCGTTGGGGAACATTTTGGTTTTTCTTGCCTCAGTATTTAACCGGATGTCAGAAAAAGTGAATAACTGTATTTCTTGTGGGACACAGATACCTCATAGGGATTACCATACCTTGTGTATACCTTGTTTAGGGCCTGAGCACGACGTTGTTGGATGCCGCTCTTGTGCTAGATTTAACAAACGCACTATTAAGAGAAGGTTAGACTGTGCCAGGTTAGTGTTTGGGAAGCGTTGCAATTATAAAATGCCGCCGGATGCTCCGGCCGCTTCAAAAAGCGCAAGGACAAAACAGCGAAGCCTAGGGTTGATGAACCGGCAGTCCCGGACGTCGGTTCTTTAGAAGGCTCAGTGGAGCCAGAGGTTTTGCCAGGAGTTTCTTTGGAGTCTCAGGCAGAGACTTTACTGTTACAGGATGTGCCTTCTCAGGAGGTAGGCCAGGCTGAGGGGCTTCTCAGGTAACTGTTCTTCCCTCTCTTCCCAAGGTAGTTAGAGCCTCTCCTTCTGTTTCCAAAACTTCTTTGAGAGGTAGGCCAAGTTTAGCTTCAGTGGGGGCTTCTCCTAGCACTTCAGGTTCTGTGCCTAAGAAACATATGCTTAAAATGGCAGAAGATTTGATTACTATGATTAGAGGTTCTATGCCCTCCTGATAAGAGGCCTAGGGTGGAACCTGAGTTTGAGAGTTTTGAACAGTGTTCAGAGGCTTCTGAGTCTTCTATGAAGACTTGCAGGAGTATCCTCCTTATTCTGATTCTGATGTGGATGATTCCACTCCTACAGCTTCTCCTCCTGAGGATTTCTCATTTTCAGAGACTCTGCATTCCATGAGGGAGCACTTTAAATGGGAAGGCCAAGATTACTCTGATTCCAGGAAAAGGCTTAGGGAATTCTTGTTTTACCCCAGCATAGGCCCTTAGCTATACCTCCTGTGTTGAATGTGGTGGAAGATGTTTTGCAGAGGCTTCCCTGAACCCTGATTCTTTGCCTCCTGCTCCTGTTAAACCTGATAGGTACTATAGGGTGCCTGAAGCTCATAAGTATCTTTTAAGAGTCCTAGGGCAGACCGAAACTGTTTCTCAGGGACCTAAAGGTGTTAAGGCCTCTGTTGTTAAAAACCCTGTTCCCACTGATAAAGAGGCAAGGGCTTTGGATAGATGGGGAAAGAAAGTGTATACTTCTTCCACTTTAGCCATGAGGGCGTTGAATTGTCAGTTTCACATGCTAAAATATCAAAATTATCTCCTTTCACAATTGAAATCTAAGGTGGATGCTTTGGCGGAAGGTATTGAGTGTAAAGAGTTGCTGGATTTAGTTCATGTGTCTGAACAAGTGGGTAAGCATTCTTTGCAATGTGGTTTTGATGCTGTACAGGCCTCCTCGAGGGTGGCTGCTACTAGTTCTGTTCTTCGCAGGCATGCCTGGTTGAGGGATCAGAATTTAGCTGAGCATGTTAAGACAAGGATTTTGGATGCTCCTTTACAGTCTGATGTGTTGTTTGGTTCGCCTGTGGAAGCAGTTTTAAAGAAAATGGAGGACAAAGCTAAGTCTATGCAAACTGTTAAAGATTTTTGCAGGTGCAGCCACCAGTTTAGTAGAAATTGGCCTACTAAGGGATGGACATATCCTGCTTATGATTCCCAGTCTAGGGGTAGGTCTAGACGTGGTAGGGGCAGAGCTCAAGGTTCTTTTAGGCCTAGAACAGGAGTTCACCTGCTCAGACTTCTGGTGAGGGCAGGGGTCAGTCCTTTCGTAAACAGACCCAATGACCTGCCTTTTCAGCTGCCAGTAGATTCTCGCCTGGCAGCTCCTTTGGGAGGAAGACTGTCTCTTTTCAAAGAAAATTGGGATTTAATTACTCAAGACAGATGGGTGTTGGATATCATTCACCACGGTTACAGGTTTTATTTCCATACATTGCCCCCTTTCAAAGGCATGCCAGACGTTCCTCCTCCACAAAGGAAAGAGGCTCACAAGCAAATTTCTCTGTTACTCCAAACAGGGGCCATTCAGCCAGTCCCTGTATCAGAAAGGGGCCTAGGATTTTATTCTCGCCTGTTCCTAGTACCAAAGAAGGGGAACACGTGGAGACCAATTTTGGATTTATCTATCCTCAACACTTATCTGGACATTCCCAAGTTCAAGATGTTGACGTTACAACAGCTTTTACCTCTGCTGGGCAAAGATCACTGGATGGTAACTTTAGATCTCAAGGAAGCTTACCTTCATGTGCCTATAAGACTAAGTTGCAGGAAGTATCTGCGTTTTCCAGCTGGAAATTCTCATTATCAGTTCTCTGCATTGCCCTTTGGCTTATCTACTGCGCCCAGAGTATTCACAAAGGTTCTGGCTCCAGTGATAGCTTACTTCAGGCTAAAAGGAATTCAAATCTATCCTTACTTGGACGACTGCCTGATTCTGGCTCAAGAAAAGGAAGACCTTCTACAGCATCTGGAATATGTTATAGCAGTGCTAAGATGCCTAGGGTATTCTGTGAACGAAATAAAGTCCAGTCTAGTACCCTCTCAAGACATGTGCTTTCTGGGTGTGAGACTGAATACAGCAGCCCAGATGGCCTTTTTAACCCCGGACAAACAAAAGAGTCTATCCCTTTACTTCCATCAACTATCTCATCAGTCCATGCTGACTGCAAGGACAGTCCTTCAAGCATTAGGGTTCATGGCATCTTGTATTCTGGTGCTTCCCAATGCCAAACTGCATATGAGGAAGCTGCAATGGTATCTCAAAATGTATGGACACAGCACTGCCAGGATTTGGACACTGTCATTCAAATAATACCTTGCCTTCAAAAGAATTTTGTGGTGGGCTCAGGAATGTCACCTAAACAAGGGACTCTCTGTGACCCGCCAGAGGCGAGTCAGATTTTAACGACAGATGCCTCGGACATTGCTTGGGAGCTCATCTAAATGGAAAGTGGATACAAGACAAGTGGCCTGCCAGACTACAGCATCTACATATCAACATGAAGGAGATGTTAGCAGTCCAGTTTGCATTAATGGCTTTCAAGGAGTTACTTCTTCCAGGGCAGGTGTTGATTCTAACAGACAACACAACTGTCATGTGGTACATCAACAAACAAGGGAGAACACATTCTTATCCTCTATGCAGGCAAGCAATGATTTTATGGGAGACTGCGCTCAGCTTGCAACTAACTCTTCAGGCAAGGTTTCTGCCGAGCACAGAACTCCTTAGCAGATGTGTTAAGCAGACAAATCATGGATCCCCACGAGTGGAAACTGGATCTTCATGTATTTCAGAAATTGACAGTGTCATGGGGAACTCCAGACATAGATCTGTTCGCTTCTCCACTAAACCACCAGCTGCCAAAGTTTTGCACAAAGGGTTTCATCACACAGCTTGGAAAGTGGATGCTCTTTCTTTCAGTTGGAAAAATCTTCATGTGTATGCCTTTCCACCTCTGCCTCTTCTTCCAAAGGTGCTCTTAAAGGTCAGACAAGACAAGCCAAGGATGATTTTAATAGCTCCAGATTGGCCTCGCAACACTGGTACCCACTACTAAGGAGTCTGGTAAGGAAGCCTCCATGGCCTTTACCTTTGATTCCACATCTGTTATCTCAGAAGGACGGTCATCTGCTCAATGTCAAGCTTCACTCTCTTCATCTAACAGCCTGGCATATTCTGTGTTGAAACACAGCAGGTCTCAACTTCCTCAACAAGTTTTAAATGTGATTATGGAAGCTAGAAGACCTAGTACAAGGAAAGTGTACGCAGAAAAATGGAAGAGATTTTTATTTTGGAGTACAGCAAAGAATTTGGAGATTTCTGAGCCTAATTTGAGTGTGGCTCTTCAATATCTTACTGAGTTATTGGACAAAGGTTTGTCCTTCTCTTCCATTAAGATTCATGCTGCAGCAATTTCAGCTCACTATGATTGTGACCCACCATTGTTTTCGCATCCTTTGTTCAAGCAGTTTCTTAGAGGGCAAAGAATATAAGACCCCCACGTAGAGCTCCTACTCCTGCTTGGGATCTCAATTTTGGGTTGTAAACTCTTTCTCTACAACCTTTTGAGCCTCAAGGCTACTGCTGAATTGAAATACTTGTCATGGAAGACTGCTTTTCTGTTGGCTATTACTTCTGCAAGAAGGGTGTCTGAGTTGCAGGCCCTTATGGCAGTAGAGTCCTTTTTGATTTTCCATAAGGATAGGGTATCATTACGTACTAATCCTTCCTTTATGCCTAAGGTGGTTTCTAGTGTGGCTTTAACCCAAACTATTCATTTGCTTACTTTTATGCAGACCCCAAAATAAAGGGGAAAAGATTTTGCACACTTTAGATGTACACAGGCAATTGCGTTATTATTTAAGCAGGACTAAGGATTTTAGGCAGTCTCAGCAGTTGTTTGTTTCTTTTGCTTTGAGTTCGCAGGGCAAGCCTGTGTCAAAACAAACTATTTCTAGGTGGATTGGGTTTTGCATTGCATTTTGTTATTCCCATCATGGCAAGGAGATTCCAGCTGGGATTAGGCCTCATTCCACTAGGGCTACTGCCACTTCAACAGCATTTCTAAGGGGTGGCAACTAAGGATATTTTGGAGGCAGCTACTTGGAGTTCAGTGCATACTTTCTCTAAGCATTATCACCTTCCTCTCTACTCTAAGTCTAGGGCTGGTTTTGCCACAGCTATTTTGCAAGGCATGTTGTCAGCTCCTGCTTCTTTATGATTTGCCAGCCTCCCTTACCTCTGCTTTGGGATTCTACCCAATAGTTAGGACTGCAGCAATGTGGAATGAAGAACATAGTACAGTTTTGTACCTACCGTAAATGTAGATGTTCGAGGATCCACATTGCTGCAGTCCAATTCTCCCTCCTTCCCTCTGTGTTTAGGGGTGGTTGTGTAGGTGAGGTTATATGCTGATAATTTTGTATATATTGTACATATTTTTGGTGCAGGTATATTGGGCCTTGTCTTTTTAGGGTCTTCTGACATCTGGGGCAAGAAAAGACTGAGGATATGACGTCGGTCATGCGCATTAGTACCCTGACGTACTGACGTCAGTCTAATGCGCCCTGACCGACGTCAGCCATATACTTTGGTATTCGGGCCGACTGGACAGCGGACTACCCAATAGTTAGGACTGCAGCAATGTGGATCCTCGAACATCTACATTTACGGTAGGTACAAAACTGTACTTTCCTCATCTGCACAGCCTATTATTCCAGCTACTGTCTTTGTTTGTCTGTGCACATTCATATTATTTATGTCAATAAATGGAGTGTATGTGTTACAGAGAATGTACTTCAACATATTGCTGTCTGCATGTGCGTATGCATATATACCTATTATGTACTAGCTGACCTACACGGGGCAGTCCATTGGAACTGGCCCAAACAACCCTGGCACTCCTGGATCCATAATCGCATACACATAGTTCCTCCACCCCACCCATGTTGAGTTTCCACGCGTAACAGCCATTATCCACTTGATATCGTAGCCATGACACACTTTTACACATTGCCCTCTCCAGAGTGTTTGGGGCCCTACACACATTTTGTACCACCTCGTGTATTCACAGTGTCTCCCTTCATTTATATTTGCACATACGTGCCTTTCCTGGTGTTATGGATTATGGCCATTTGCGGTTTACAAGTGTAGGTGGTCCCAACATGGACTACATTCCGTCTGTGTGTAATGTAGATGTAACAGTTCAATGATGTTATGCTCACTGGTAGAACCCTGCCTCTGGTGTGAATAGCGGTGCTCTGCTCACTCTTGGGCAGCTTTATCTGACATACGCTGCAAGCACTATATAATACCTTAGTTGCTCTAGATTCCCTTCACAACCCTTGTGTATGCTTTATTCTTACGGTGTTCATTCTTCATATATATATATATATATATTTCATGTCTTTGGATATATATTTATACACACACACACACACACACACATATATATATATATATATATATATATATATATATATATGTGTGTGTGTGTATATATATATATATATATATATATATATATATGTATATATGTGTGTGTGTGTATAGATATATATATATATATATATATATAAATTACATCTGTACATAAAAACATACATTTCCTATGCTGGGAGCTGCTTACACCCATACAGGCGCACTCGCCTATGCTTACTGTGCGTTACATATGTTTACTGCCACTTATTTGTGCTTATGTGTGCCTTATTCATTATGACAGTACCACTTTGATTGAAGGAATCCAGTTAATGGCCCCATGCAAAACACACGTTCACCTTTACATGTTAAAATGTTGGCTTTACAGCACAGCGACATTCATTCCACAAGGAAAATTATATGTGCTATAGTCGAACTTGAACCGGGAATGCCTTTATGTTAGGTGGATGCTCTAACCACTACACTATTGGTGTTCTGCTTCATTTATATGTATACTCATGGCTCATAGTTACCCGAACACACACCTCAACACTTCACTTACACAGCAGGCATCCATTCTCCTGCTGGGAAAACTGCAGTACTACACATGCGCCATTCCCTATTCCCTACTGCTCTGGACCTGTGCTGCATGTTTACTCACTCCGACAATATTCAGAACTCCAAAGCTTATAGTCTTGGCACATACTTGTGTTTGATTGTCAGGGTGTTCATGTGGTCAGCCGGGTTTAGGCTTGTCCGACTGGAGACCAGAACAGCCCTGTACCTGTTTGAAAGTCAGAATTAGCATGTGGACAGAGTTAGTCCCAGTGTTACTATTCTACCTGTGTTTACAGATGCAGGGATTTGCCCACCTCTGACCAGCTTGATATGTTGGCACTACATAATATGGGGTGGGGGGGTTCTGCTGGTGTTGCCCTTCAAATTCGTTATGACTGCTTTATTGTGATCATGTTCATTTATATATATAGATATATATATATATATATATATATATATATATATATATATATATATATATGTCTGTACATACACATCCATATACACCTACATACCTATTTACATTTCCCATACTATTGAATGTCCGCCGCGCATCCCCGCTGGCTTTACCTCCCTATATCCAACGGACATTATTCTGGGCATCACATAAAATTAGCGGCCCTTGCATGGTTTGGACCCATAAACAAACACATCTTAGTCACTACAGGTATTCAACAGTACTGGCAACAAATGTGACGGTTGGTGTACATATGTGTACAGCCCTCTCAACCACTCAGGGACTAATTTCAACAGTAACAGGGACAAGGCAAGGACAAATCAGGGTCAATCATGGACACTTTTAAAATATTAGTACTATTAACTTGAAACATTGACAGAATCAGAGCATATGTATTATACTTATTTTCTGAAGTAAAAGATGTCTATTACTCTTAATTATTGTCATTATTCATTCAGTGTAATTCAACACCTTCCTCCAAAGGTCACTGGTTTTAGGGGGGGATTAAGAGGCTAGCCAGTTATTGTGCGAATGCTCTGACCATTGGTAGGGTTGCCACCTTTTCATATGGCCAGGATGGGATATATTCGGGACACACCATATTTTTCAGGGCAACACATACCCACGGCCAGTAAACCAGATAGTACTTTTGTTTTATGCCTAAATGTAAGCTTATTGTTGTAGCAGTTTAGCTGCTTCTTCTGTTTCGTTTACTTGCTTATTTTGTTTCTTGTAACATGTAGGTATTTTTCATACAGAAATAACTATTGTATGTGACTATTACATAAGATGTGGGACATAATTATGTCCTACGATCGCAGGATATTTTACATTTATAATGGTTTTGGTATGGACACAGCTGCCCAGAGGGGGACTGTCCCTCACAATGTGGGACAGGTGGTAACCTTGACCACTGGGCTAGACTTGGCTATTGGCAGTGTGTTAACACGATGCGTTTTGCTTCCACTTGGTATAACTATCAACACTACAATAGAATATGGGCACGGGGTTTTAAATGTCATTTGTTCGAGGGATAGGGACTCAATATTCAGCTACGTGCATTTGTGTTTGCTTCTTATTTTTGTGTTCACAAAACTGTCTTGCATGCTTTGCATACATTTCAGTATCCACGGACACTGACAGGTGTGATTACTATTAGAGGCAGGCTGTACTATTCAGCATTTTAGGTTGCGCGTAAACAGCCGACATGTCCATGCCTCCATGCGGCGCTTGGACACACCCCATGCACTCGCGCACGTTTCCTATGCACGTGGATGTGGCGGCAGCGTGCCTTCATTAATATGCATATGGTACTACTGCGCCATCTCTACGCTGTATGGTTGGCGCAAGCCTAACGCCGTTCTTGCGCTGAGCTTCATGAATCCCGGGGGATATCTTTCAGGGTACATTAGTAAATTTAACTGAAGGTAATATACCCATTTTTGTTTTTGTCTTACTGTGTGTTTACATGTGCATTCATGTATGTGTGTTGGGGGGGGTGGCAATAAGATACAAAGTTGGGTGTATGTGTGTGTGAGGTGTCTTATGTGCCTTGCACTCCCGCAACTGTACCATGGCATTGTTGGTTTTATAAAACTGGCATCTCCGTGTCTCTTTTTCTTACTCTTTCTCCTTTTTTTAGTTTGAATTTTATGCTTAGCAGTTTATACCTGATAATTAAGTATTGTGTGGTATGTTTTAATGTAAAACAGTTCTCCTACTTTTATTAAGTAATTGATTGTTGTACAGGCTACAGTTTATGAGCCTCTAAAGTCAGACACAGTTCACTGATTAACATATTACAGGCCAGTGTTGGATTTTTGCTGTAAATGCAATGCCAAAGTAACACCTTTATCCATATTTGATATGCAGTGAGAATGTAGTTAACTTGAATAAATTAGGGGCTTTTAAATATCATTGTCATTCCTTATTAAAAAAATACAATCTTCCTATTGAAAGTAAAATTAAAATAAAAGTCCCGGTTATTAGAGCTAAGGCTTCAGTACATGCTAAAAAGTAGTGTTTTGCATATAATAAAACAGCTTCATCCAGGGTGTTAAAAGTCCAAAGACCTTTTTGGAGTAAAATCTTCAATTTAGCTGAAAAAAAAGAGGTAAACACATTTTCATTGTCAGATTTAATACTTTTCACTTATCTTAGTTGGAGGGTTTGTCCTGTCTCTAATATTAATTATACAATGGTGGGTTATTATTATTCAGAAACTTGCATGCTGATTGAGCAGACCAACCAGCCTACCCACTGTAAATTGAATCTATACCAATAGAAAAAAGTCCAGATGCTAAAGTACCATTCAGACAGCATCCAGACTTTTTTCTATTGATATATGCTGTGATGACCCATCACTGGACCAGTAATCAAAGAGCCTCAATCCTCACCACTGGCACCTGTGGAGGAAGTTCACTGGGAGTATAACAGGTACACACACAGTATTTCCAGATGCAGCTCTCTGCATCAAGTGCAATTTCCCTTAAGAGCACACAGAGACCACAGTCAATCCGGGGCTGGTTTCTCCCTCTTTCTGCAGATCCCCAATAAGACTCCCCACTGGCACAGCTATAGAGTTTAGTCCTTAACCAGGGTTCCAAGCCAAGTCCTCCAACACTCTCTCTGTCCAGTGGCCCAGTAGTTCAGTGTGATAAGCCATACATATGTTGTTAATTTTTCCACACACAGAACAGGGTTTGAATCCAGGGACCGGTACTAAGATGTATTTATGGGGGAGGAGGTTTAGTATAATGGTTAATATGTTTACCTTACAGATACAAGGTACAGAGTTTGATTCTTACCTTTGAAAAGAAAATTGGCAAGGCTTAAAATGGCCTACAAGGGTAGCTAGTCTAGTACTTTCCTATGAACCTTCGTATGTCCAACCAGTGCTTCGTGTCCCTGCCCAAGTAGCTGACACACACACTCATGGAGATTTGTTTTACACACACAAACACACACACCTGGGAAAGGCTGGCACAGGTTTACAAGCTATGCCCCCTTCTGCACAGACTATAAGGTAGTTACCACTGCCACCAGAACCCCTCGCCAGCTGCTTTAGGTCTCTTAACAAAGGGTGTCTAATTTTACTGTGTAATATTAATACTAATACAAATGGTAGTTTGTCCAAGAGCAAGGCTATTAGGAGTGGCCCGCACAGTGTCACCAAAATAAATATACAAGTACTCTCAAAACTTAAATATCTCTACAAAGATCATCCACAATGAAAAGTTTACATATATTTAATAATAAATAATATAGGAACAAGACAATACTAAATAAATACTTACAGTGAGATCAGAGTTCAAAACCACAGGAAGTATTTAAAATAAAATTGCAGGACAGGCTCAGACAAATAAAGAAAAACAATATCTAAACTAAGCTTCACTATATTCCTGACTGTATCTAAGGGAGTTACTATACCCTAATAACTTACTTAATAGAGCAAGGCAGATGATGTGGTGAATGGTCCTTCTTGTTGTCAGGCCCAAGACAGAATACAGAATGCTCAGTCTCTCTAAGAGACTTCTGAAAATAATATCTAAAATATCACTTCTCAGACAGCTTGCAGAATGACATCACTTCTTGTCATCTGACTTTTAGTTCCCATGCAAAACCCCCATTGCTGGAAGCTGGCAGGACTTAGGACCTACCTGTAAAAATTCACGCACAAGGGTTTTGGTCAGATCTTTGGCAGGTGCTAGAAGTTATAAAACAAATGTATACCTCCATCCTTCCAAGTTGTAATTAGCTCACCCCAAAGACAGTACAGAAAGCTTCCTAGTACAGACTTTGTGTTTCTGGCTGCATCGAAACCTGTTAGCATCTTTATGGTTTAGCCTATAAAGTGATTTAATTTCAGATATTTTTCTAAAGTTTGCTGGACCGAGGTTAACCTTCCAGTTTCCTCTGTTAAAGCATATACATTTAAACAGTTACAGTAGTGCATGTACATTTCTGTCTCTATCCAGTAGGGCACACTGTGGATACATTTCAAACACAAGCACTTAAATACCTTTTCAACACAAATGTCTGTAAAAATCAGTCCGATATACACTTAACATACAGTTCGAATACATTTATAACACCAGCATCTTGTACGATATATAATTATTTACAAAATTCCATGTAGCTGTGCTGGCAGTACTTCCTTCTGTCACATATGCTATGGAGGCATACATGTCAAATGTCTAGATTTTCACAGAATGTCCAGATTTTTCCCTCATATTTTTGTCTGTTCTTCATAAAATTTGTGTTTTTCTGACAAGTTACTGAGAAGTGAGATCACTAAATAATGACAAACATTTGTGTTTCAGATTTCATATCCTTCAGACTATACGTGCTAACACAAATCTTGTTATTCTAAGCAGCTTTCTAAATTTATAAGAGCAATATTTACAATCTGTCCTTCAAACAGTGCATGCTAACACAGATTTTGTTATGCCTGCTTCTTTCTTCTAAGTTTACAAGAGCAACATTTATAGTCTGTTCCTACTTTGGGGCCATTGTCCCCATTATTTCTGGCTTTGCCTCATTTCTTGTGCTAAGAGGGTCAGAGGTATGTACGGAGGGCAGATCAAATATAAGAAAATCAGGTACAAAACTAAAGAAACATACCTGATTTTCCTTGCTTGTCTGCATGTCTTGGAAAACTCTTGGCCCTCTGAACTGTTCCGATTTTATAGTAAAAAAAAAAAGCAACAAAGATCCTGTTTTCTCCATTGTTTGCTTTCAACAGCACTGATGTACTGCACAAGTGTGGGAAAGCAAGTTCCATACACATGCAGAGTACATCAACAAACACGGAAGAAGAGGAAACAACACGGAGAACCGGTATGGCCCCATTATACAAAGACATTATTTAAGAAAGGTAAACAATTTCTTTCTTAAATAATATCATTGTATAGTAACAATAACTAACTCATGGATGTGGGTATATGAGGATTTACACATGGCTGGCTTTGGTTAATCACTCTGGCTTTGTTCTTGTGATCAAACCACACTAACCATGGGGTAAATCCTCACATAACTGCATTCACTCATCAGTTATTGCTTAAGTGCTTGTCTAAATTGGAAGTAGGTATGACTATAATGGATCTAATTAGGATTCTTTTTTTGGTGGCATGTTTAGTTAAAGATCCATGAGCTCTTTCTAAACCATGATATACAGAGCTTTAGATAAGTTCAAGATTCTTGGAATCCATTTGACGAGAAAATTAATCATATCAGTCCCTTCCATATTTATTGTACACCATACATTTTTAGATTTATTTGCTTGCTTGTTTGTTTATTTATTTACATATGTATGTATGTATGTATGTATGTATGTATATATGTATGTATTTCTGACTGGGGAAAGTCCAACTGGGCAAAGCTCATTTCCAATGGAGGTTTAGGGAGAAAAGATCCAGCAGATACATTTAAGATACTTGTGACAAATTTTGTTTACAAAGATACATAATATAGATAATTCTTAAGTCAACTACATGCAAACATGTAATTGTTCTGCAGTGACATTATACAAAGATAAAATGTATATTTCTTCTGTGATGACATTGTGCATGATATTAAATTCCAAGTATAAAACATTTAGTATGCAAACAGTTCATGTGCAATATATATGACTAGCAGACATTAGATATATGTCTTATAAGATGTGAGTAAAGGGGGTTACAGTATAGATATTATGAGTATATAAAATTGAGGTAAGGTGTGTGTACTAGGAGTATATAAAATTGAGGTAAGGAGTGTGAAACATAAGTCAGTAGGTAGATAGTCGTTAAAATTAGTAAAAAGGAAGAGACATTGTGAAACCTGATGAGTCAAGGATAGTGGGTTTGAGAATACTAGGTACATACTGACATACAACTTGGTTATAAGAGAGAGATGGAGAGCATATGACATAGGAGGATAAAGTGGGAATGTCAAAAAGAAACTGAAATACAAAGTGGCGATTAAGATTGGTAGGTAATAGAGGAGGAATGGTAGAATGGTTTGTTGTGGAGAAGCAAAAAAAAATAATAAAGTAGAAAAAACAGCAGCAAACACTAATGACCAGAGACATACTGTGCTAAAGTAAATCTAAACACTCAGAAATAAAGTAAAATCCTTTACTGAAATCACGGTTAAGCACTTTGTCCCTACGTATTCTGGATTTCTGGATTTCATGAACTGTGGCTTCATTAAAGTAGTTTACTTTATTTCCAAAATGTTTGGATTTGTTTTAACACTGTATTTCTCTGGTTATTTTTGTATAGAAGAGAGTGATTATAAAGTATAGAAAGTATGACCTGACAAAAGAAAACTGAGTTACCCAAATGAGGAGCATGTGTAAGACCATGTGTGGCTTAAGTGTTTTATTAGTAAGGGCTTGAAGGTTAAAAGTTTCATGGCCAGTTATAGGTATATCGGGGTGGTATTCCAGAATGTCGTTATGTTATGCACAGCAGGTGTTATTCCAGAAGGTAATGATATTATGCATAGAAAAAGTCAATAAAAGTTATGTCCAGCAGGCTTAGAAACTGATTAGTTATAAAAAGCAATAAAGCTAGCCAAATCATGACATTCAATACAATGCTGTTTCATTTAGAGATTCTTTTTACAAAATGTACATTCTTTTTCTCACTACAACTACCTGCAGTCAGTAAATAGAAGCAGGTTATGAGAAGAATATTGTTTTTAAAAAGCTCAGAAATATTAACTAGCTTCTGAAGGAATTCATTTCTCCTTTCACTTTTTTTTTGGATGTTTGTCGCAGTCATGATGCTTCATAGATTTAAATGGCTACACTTAAGACCTCTTAGACTGGAGCAAAAATCCAGTACTATCTGATTGAAACTTAAGTCATTGGAGCCAATGAAAGAAGACATGGACATAAAATGTAAAATAAAAAAGACATTAAAGTAAAACCAAAAGCGTCTGAAGCATAGCTTGGTGTGTGGGAGGCCAGCTGTTGGATGACAATTTGATACAGCATAGCTAGCTGACAGTTTTCATCTTATGCATTAGTGCGTGACTCATTTGGGAATGCACTTTATTTATTTGGAGGTAACCCTTCCTGAAGTAACTATTCTGTTTCTTCAAGGTATGTTTTTGGAATGCAGAGAGAAGGGCTCTGCATTTTTAGGAAGTGTCTTGATTTTTGTAATCTACCATTTGTGTTTCCTGCTTCCCTGCTGTCCTGACGAAATGATTCAGAAAGGTTCGTTTTGCACCATACCTATGTAGTTTTTCTTTTTTCAGGAATTGTCAGCTTATAGGTACTATTCAGTCATAATAAAACCTACTGAGTGTTTTTAGTTGAGATAATTAGTTTAGCCCTTTTGCTGAGTAGAACTTTAAGATAGTCCAGGAGTTTGTTATTTCTTGGAATTGTATTCACTGGGACCAGTCAGTTTGTCACCAGTGTTTATAAATGCACCCAGCATATCTTCTTGTCGTAGATCTGGTGGTTCATTAGGTGGATTGCTCCAGATAGATGAGTTGTCAACCGACTGATGAAAGCACCAATCATGCTGTCATGTTTTGGCATAATGAGGGTATGAGCACATATTCCAACAATCTGTCTGTAATAGATGCTGTATTTCTCCTGGTGGGTAAACAGATGTGCTAAAAATCTAATGGTGAGGTATATATAGCAGTCTTTTCTTGTCTTAGCTCTAACCAGTTAACACTAAATTCTCCAAAGAAGAAGCAGTTCTTATTTCAAATGCTTCATAGTTCAGTCTAGTGAGCGAGAGTAGCTAAAGGTAAGTTGACATTTGACAGTCTGTTTAACTGAGATCTGGCAGGAACTGGTCATCTGTAAGTGAAGAACTGATGCACTCACTAACCTAGAGAAATACTTACTTTTCTTAAATAATGTCTTTGTATAACGGCGCATTACTGTTCTTCTGCAGCTGGTGGTATACTGCTTCCTTGTGTTGATGTACTGCACATACGTATGGGACTTGCGTTCCCATGCATACTCAGTACATCAGTGCTCAGGAAAGTAAGCAACGGAGAAAAGAAGATCTCTGTTGCTCCACTTTTCCTTTATTTTTTTTTTTTTTATTAAAAAAAAAAGGTTTGGGAAGTTTAGGGTAGGAGAAAGACAGAATGGAGGAAATACAAGGGAAATCAGGTACATGTCTTTAGTTTTAAACAACGTACCTGACTTCCATTGTATTTTCTGCATGGAGTCTCTCTTGTATGCCTGGATTCCTCCAGACTACAAATTTTGTTTTTATTTTTTCAAAAAAAGTTAAAATTAAAGAATATACCAATGGAAAAAAGTCCAGGCGACCGGACTTTTTCCGTTGATATATTCTCGGATTTACAACGGGTATGCTGGTTGGGCTGGCCTCATTTTAGAATGTTAATACGCAGTCATTGTATAATAAAAATTATACACTGCTACTAAACATAGGCCTGCTGCTGGACAATTTAATTGGCTAAGCAAAGCTGTTTTAATGGAGTTAGCTCTACAGTTACTACTTCAAACCAATGTTTCCATTACCAGTTGGTTAAGAAGTTTTAAAAGTCAGTACGTTAAGAAAAATTTTTTAGAGTTCACTCAAGGTAAATGCTTCCTCGCAATACATCAGAAACTAAAACAAGTCAATAAACATCACAGAAACTAAGTTTTGCAGTATTAGTGGTATAAGGCCAGTTTAAGCATTGTTGATATATATATATATATATATATATATATATATATATATATATATATATATATTTAATCTATATCTATCTAGATATATATATATATATATATATATATATATATATATATATATATATAGACATGCATATGCAGACCTCCACAGGGAAATCTCCAATGAGCAATTCCAATGGAACAGAATAACTGCAGGCACTGGCACTGCAGACAGAAATGTTACTACAAAACACATTTGTTTAAAAAGAGCGAAGCACTGTTTTTTAAGCAGGACTAGTACATGATAACACAAAGTGCAGCCCACACACTCATTGCTTGCTTATGTGCACATACAGAAATGTGCGTGTGCTCTTCCTAGTACATGTTAAAGTATTCGACAAACCAAGAGAGGTGGGTTTAGCATAATGGCTAAGGTCTTTAACTCATAAATACAAAGCAGAGCGTTTGATTCTAACCTCAGGTTATTGGCTAGGCTTAAAATGGCTCTTCTGGGAATTTAGCCTAGTATTCACTCATGAACATAATATGAAAGCCATCATGCAATAAATGTATATTTTAAAAAGGAAGAAATATCAGGTATGCAATAATAATAATAATCCTTGCTGAATACTGAACAGTGTCTTTATGGGTATAATGCATCAATCATAGGTAAATCCTGTATCACCATCACCTAGTCATCGGTATATTTGTAAAAGATAGCAGAACATTTTGCAACTTCCTTTGCATTTATACATTTATAGCCAAGTACTAGGCTAACTGACCTTGTGGGCCATTTTATTTCCCATTCGGTGCCTGAATTGACCTATCCCATTCACTGTATATATTGTATCTGTGAATGATTTGTGTAACTTGACCATTCTTACCTTGCCATGTGCTAACTCTTGTTTCTCTCCACCACCTTGTCTCTCTTGCTTCCTTAAGTTACCCTGCTCTTCTTGTGCTTCCAGCACTAGTCTCTAGGAACCTAAAGGACACTCTCCAAATACCAGCGGTTCACCTCACAGCCTATATTCCCTGCAATCCCTCTCTCAAGGAAACAAGAAAAGTATGTTCGTTGACTAATTCCTGCCAGTAAGATTTTCTATTATTGTACCACTGCTACAGGTGTTAAAGCACATCCTGAGCCAGGGCAGCCAGCAGCCTGTACCCCCTCTCATTTTGTATCTTAACACCCACTCTCCCCTATGCTCTATAGTAACCACTTTTTTTCTAGCACTCACTCCTCCCCAGTTTTACTCCAGCTAACTCCCTCTTATATCTACCTGCAATATAAGACTTGTCCACTAGGTGGCACCCTTATCCCAGCCTCATCTCCCTCTTATCCTCTGTTATTCTTAGCTACTTACCTTAATATTTCTGTAGTACCAGACCTGCTATATTTCCTCTCACGTCACCCTTTACTACTACTGTCTACAGCTACCTTTTCTAGGCTCACTTTTCACTGTTTTTACCATTGTCTGACTTATCCAACTTACCTTCTGTAGTCAGTCCTGCTGATTGTTTCTTCTCTAGCTGCTTCAGTACCTGTCTCTACCCGCTCCATTCACCCTGCGGGCTCACTCCGCTATCCTACCCTACCCGCAATTCCCACCCACCCCAGGAGTCCTACTCTTATACTAACTAGCCACACCTCTTCCTCTTCCCATTAATCTCGAGGAATTGTACAATTGGCCATCTTCTCTCATTCCATCCTTTTAACCACTCCCCTTCTGTCCTACCACACCCTTCTCCTCCTCCCATTCTCACCTTGTATACTTCCATACCTACAACCAGACATCCAATAACTAAATCCATTCCAATGTATAAACTACCCACCCCAGCACATGTCCTGCTATCACTCACACTTTTACTGCTTCCACCTTTAACTTTGGCCTACTTACTCACCTCCTATGAGCACCCACTATATCCACACCTTCACTACCCTAATAAACTAACCAACTCTCCATCCCTACCAATCCTTTATAACCATGCTAATATAACATCTTCACCCAGCTACCTACTAGCAAAATATCATAGAATGCTACACATTAGATATAACACTCTAAATCTCAGGAAATCTCTACTCCTAAACAGCAGATTCCCAAACCCAAGCTGTCTAAGGCAACTCCTCTCATTAAAAGAAGGAGACATTCACCCAAACCCAGGCCCAACAACAACTCCTATCACTCTCCATAACCACAACCAATCAGCTATTTATTCCTTTATTAAACCATAGAACTCGCTCCTTGTAGCTCATCTTAATATACGTAGTATTAACAACAAACTAGCTCAACTCCATGCTCTCATAGAAGTCTACTCCTTTGACATTCTCTGCTTAACAGAAACATGGCTAAAACCTGTAACCAAAGACAATGAAATCATCCCACCCGGATATAATATCCTGAGATTTGACCGTGTAGCCAAGAAGGGTGGTGGGGTTGCTATTCTATTTAAATCTGGCTTACAGTTAACCATGTACAACTGTAAACTACCTCTAGATGTCAATGCAGAAATTCTCATCTCCAAACTTCAACTTAACAATGCCAAATCCATCTATATTATCTGTATCTATTTACCCCCTGGTAATAACATCACCACCATGGAAAATATCCTTTGCTGGCTATCTCAACACCTGCCCCAAGAAACCATAATCCTAGGTGATATAAACATTGAATGGAATTGCTATAGTAGCAGCCTCCCTACCACCCACATTAACCTATATGTTATTTCTCAAACCATTACCTCCCCCACCAGGATAAACAAACCTAACAAGAAAGTAAGCACATTAGACTGGATTCTCATAAATAACTATCCTCAGATATATGAATCTGGAAACCTCCCTGATGATATAAGTGACCACTACATCATCAGGCATAAAGCCAATGCTCCCATTCCAGCCTCTATCAGGAATATCAGATCCAAGAAGAACTTTAACCCTGATCTCTTCCAAAGGGAACTAAGAGCATGCGATTGGTCTCCCTTAAGATACCTCCCTTTAGAAGAAGCCGTTAAATACTTTAATTCTAACTTACTTGCCATTCTTGACCACCATGTGCCAACCCATTTGATTAGAATTAAGACCAAATCCGCCCCGTGGCTTTCAAAAGAAACCAAACATAAAATCCATCTCAGAAATAAATATTGGGCCAAATGGAGAATGACAAAGAACCCTGTAGACCAACAAACTTTTAGACAGCTAAGAAATGACACTAGGAAAGCTTTAGACGGCAAATAAATGACACTAGGAAAGCTATAGTGTCGGATAAAATAAACTACTACCTACAATTTCAGCAGGCTAACCATAATAACCCACAAAAATTCTGGCCAAGCATTAACCACTTACTACATCCAGGTCAATCCACTACACCAAACCCACAAAATACAGACCAGGAAAATCCCATGCATACTGCCAATGCCTTCAATACCTTTTTCACTGATGCTATCCAAACACTAGCCAGTCAGCTATCACCTAATAGCTTCACTTTACCTTCCTATAACACAACCTCACCCCCTCCATTTCTCTTCCAACCTGTCCCAACAACACATATTCTAACCCTTATCCAAAAACTGAAACCGTGCACCCCCTCAGCAGACCAACTATGTGCTGAATATCTACAGATATCAGCCAAGGCTATTGCCTACCCCATTTTCATTCTGATCAATAGAACTATTAGTGAAGGTCACATCCCTAGCATATGGAAAGTCTCCCATATTATCCCCCTCCATAAAGGTGGTAACTCCACTGAATTCTCCAACTATCGCCCCATAGCCTTTCTTTCTCCTTTGCCAAAGATCATGGAGAAATGCATCCATAGGCAATTGCCAGACCACCTAATCCAAAATAACTTACTTTCCAGCTGTCAACATGGTTTCAGACCTTCCCACAGCACTACCACTGCCTTCCTTTCCTTTACTGATTTGTATTAACAAAAACGCAACTTTAATATGCTTTCATCTGCACTATTTATCAACCTGTCTAAAGCATTCAATATGGTAAATCACCAAATTCTCATAAATATCCTCAAATCCCTGTCTTTAGATGCACTCTCTATAAAATGGTTCCAGTCCTGCTTAGATAAAAGACAACAGGCTGTGCTTTGGCACAACACTCTATCTACCCACCTGCTTGTTAACCTTGGTGTCCCGCAAGGGTCCATATTAGGACCTGTTCTTTTCTCCATGTTTATTAATGACCTTCATCTAGCCATCCCCCAAGCTACATGCATACAATATGCTGATGACTCCACACTTATATTCTCAGCTACATCCACTTCTGAACTTCACTCCCTTACCCAGAAAGTATTTAACACAGTTGAACAATGGTTCACACAGCGTTGCCCTCTCTTGAACCCCCAAAAAACTAAACTCCTCCTTTTCAGTCCTACTCATAAGTCCTCTCCTTTTGATTTTTCAGTTACATCCACTAATGGTACCATTATATCACCAGAACCAACTACCAAACTATTTGGTATCACCATTGACAACAACCTTAACTTTGACATCCACATCAACAACACTATAAAAACTGTCAACAAAAAACTTGGCTCTCTCTCTCTATAGGATTAAACCTTTCCTTTCACCCACAGCCAGAACAACTATTGCACACACTCATCTAATCTCTACACTGCTCTGTGTCTCCTCCATTTTCACTAATCTATCTAAGAATAACCTCAACAAGATGGAAATCTCCTACAATAACATAGCCAGATTTGCTACAGGCAATCCTTTTAGAACCCACCATTGCCTTAACTTAAAGCAGCTGGAATGGCTGGAACTACAGAATCTGCTTAAATACCACCAACTAACCATCGCCCATAAGAGTCTTTATCAACCTTCCAATACTCCTATTCTAACTACCCTCATTACCCCCTACAATAATCTGAAGGCCTTACGTTCATCTCAGAAACTTCTAGTAAACACTTCTAAATCTAATAACATGACTGGGAATTCTCTCTTCTCTAATACTGTTGGAAAATCCTGGAATCTTCTCCCTAGCAACCTTTCCTCACTGTCCTCTATATCACTCTTCAAAAAAAGACTGGAACTTTTCCTCAAAACACACTGGTTATGCCCCTGTACTAAACCTGACTAGTTATCTACTCTATCCAAAATATGCTCTGCCTACCCTAAACTTCTCATTAACTGTTCTATTTTCCTTATTAACAACTTTTACAATCTCCCTCTACATTTTTCTTTGTTTCCACCCCTGTGGATACTTATTAGAAGGAATACTCTTCATCATTATAATTATACATTAAACTGTCTCTTTTTATTATGTATTGTACCTGTATGTTGTATTGTTCCTGCATTTTACACTGTTATGATTTCTGTCCTCATGGAATATTTCTGTGTTAATCTGAAATGTCCATTGTATATACAACTGATGTTGCTATATGTTATTTGCTGTGTTTTATTTTTACTTTATCATGGAGCTTATCTCCCCGGGCCTGTACTGAAAATGGACATGTATCCAGTTAGACTAGCCCGGTCAACAAATGTAAAATAAAAATAAATAAAAATAAAAAAACAAGCCTCCCTTAGACTTTCTCAGACCCATGTTTGGGGCCAATAAGGAGACTGAAGCACCTTTGGTCAGAGTAATATATGCTGCTCAAGAGGAATTTTTTCTTATACCCCATATTAGTCCCCCCCATGCACAAACACAGACACACACACACACACACACACACACACACACACACACACACACACACACACACACACACACACACACACACACACACACACACACACACACACTCTGCCTTGAGACAGATGTGCAATGAATGCACTCTTGTATCATCCCACCTCCATGCCCCTGATCTCTATAGGCAATCAGCTATAAAATGCAGTCATGTACATACCCCCTTCAAGAATTCTCATTCCCATCCTCCATTGCCAGCTTCTTAGAACCGGAGTCTCTAATTGAACCCAGGCCATCCTGGTACTAGTCATGGCTTTATTCCTCTAAGGCACAGCTCTGACCAATTCTATTTGCAATTTTTGTTTCACGGTCATATTCATAAATTATGCTTTGGATCCACGCTGCACCAATTTAACGTCAGAGTTCAAGTGTGATATTCCGTAGATTGTATGTTGAAATTTTGAGCTTAAAAATATTAACTTTTGTCATTTATGGCCATTTGTTGAAAATAATGTCTAAAAAGCTATTTTTTTCATGTTTTATCAGCTTCCGATTTAAATAACTGATTGTTGTGTGGGGTTACAACTTTCTAACTATGTGGAATGTGTGGAATTTTTGGTATGTAATTTTTCAGGGCAGTCATTTTAGGGATACTTTGTCAAACTACTGTACATTGCTATGTAATTCCATTGATAAATATTTTTGGCAAGTGTTTACATAAATTGCATTTTGGATTGTAACTGCACAAATCAGCATTCAGGAAGTAGTGGTCCATAAATGATGTGTGAAAAATCTTTATTAAAGTAGTGTTAAACAAAAGTAAGCACACTTTTATTTTATTTCATGTTTTATTAACCTAGTATTTATTTATTTATTTATTTTATTTGAAGTTTGTTTTCCAAGATAGTCCATTGGGCCAGAAGAGCCCATTTTCAATGGAGTCCTGGGGAGAAAAGCTCCACAGTATGCAATGAAAAAACAATAATTTCATTAGTATAAAAATAACAATAGTACAGATAAAAATGCTATCTGAAGGTGCAATTTAGTAAGACGTAAAAACATAATTAAAGGCTAAGTGAATATTATGATATTTACAAATATGTAATAATTAATAGTAGAGTCAGGTTGCTTATGGGCGGCCACGGTGGTGCAGTGGTTAGCACTGTCACCTCACAGCAAGAGGTTCTCCGGTTCAATCCTCAGCTGGGGTGGCTTCTGTGCAGAGTCTGCATGTCCTCCCTGTGGTTGTGTGGGTTTCCTCCGGGTGCTCCGGTTTCCTCCCACATCCCAAAGACATGCTCCAGGTGGATTGGACACTCTAAATTGGCCCTAGGTGTGTGTGTGTGTGTGTGTGTGTGTGTGTGTGTGTGTGTGTGTGTGTGTGTGTGTGTGTGTGTGTGTGTGTGTGTGTGTGTGTGCCTTCTGTGGAAGGTTGGGCACCGGGCTGGCAACGTGACACTGCAAAACTCCACTGCCAGTCATGAACAGACAGGTGATCCGCTGTGGCGACCCCTAACCGGGAAAAGCCAGAAGAAGGAGGGTCAGGTTGCTTATAATTTCTATGGTAAAAATCTTTTTTTTTAAATTTCTGGATTATTTATTTATTTACTGCGGGGAAGATGACTACAGGGCCTTCTTCCACTGCAACTTAGAGTTTGTGGTGATGGAAAGTTTGGCTTCCAGTGAAGCTTTAAACACTGTGAGGAGAAGGGCTCTGTGAGTGAATATGAGGTCTAGATCACCTTACCAGCCCTTGCGCAAAAGACAGAAGTTTATTACTTTCATAGTCATACAATATAGTTATTAATCTTCCAAAATCCAGGTGGGAAGTCACCTTTCAGATATAGGAGTATTTGAAGTCAAGTGCTCCATAATGATCAGTATCAGGTCCAAAATTGTTCTTATTCATTAATGAAACCACTACCAGCATTCCCCCCTCCGTCTACCAGCACTGTTTATGCTGGGGATATATCATTACTATGATCTGTCCCAGCAGGCACTGCTGTAGAGAACCAATTACAGGCTTCAAAAACTCTGCCATTTCATCAAAACTAATAACCTCACGATAAACATTACAGAAAATGTCTACCTTGCTGTTTGGAAGCAATTAAAAGGTGAGTAAAAATGAGACACTGCATACAGCTGGACCCAAAGAAGAATAAAAGTGTACAAGTCCAATAACTGATGTCTGTTGGTTATTCAAGACACAGGAGTAATTAGGTCATTTGAAACCCAGGGTAAGATGTTCATTTGGTGCCCCACTGCTGAACAGTAAAAAAAAAAAAAATGGGGGATGGGTGAAAATGCCTTGACAACAACTTCACTGAAGCCAAGAGCAAGTCTAAACAGGAAGTTCTACTGAATGTTTAAATACAATGACCTTGCAACCAAACAATTATCAGAAAATCATTAAGAAAATAGCATTCAAAAAATCACAAGGAAATAGCATTCATTCATTCATGCACAAATGCATGCATTCAACTAATAATTATAGAGAAAAACAGCCTTCTGAATTGAGTTCATCTCCTCCCAATAAAACAATATAGCATTCATTGAAAGTCCATCAACTAATTGAAAGAAACAGCCTTGATGAATTAAGAACTCACATCTCTTTCTCCCTCCAACCCCCCCCCCCAAAAAAAACAGCATAACATTTACTGAAAGTCCAATAAGTAGAAATAATCTACTAATAAGAGATAAAAACAGGCTTGATGAATTAAGAACTCATATCTATCCCCCATAAAACAGCCAACAAATCCCATTCTGCCCCTTATATCCACAACAATAACTAGTATTGGCAGCAATGATAGGAGGATACCGCACAAGTTTGCCCCTGTGCCATTTCTTACCGTTCAGTTACCACTTCTCAAGAAAATCAAAGATAAATCCAGAAAAAATAATCAGACAGGGAAACTTAAATATTAGTGCTGTTAACTTCAGTCATTGACAGAATAACAGAATATGAAGTAATGTACATTTTTTTCAGAATATGCAAGTCTACTATAATTCAAACTATTGATGTGACAAAATGAGATACTGCCAGCCCAGCTAGTTGGAATTTTGTAAATAATTATACGTCATTGGTGAATATTGAAATGATTTATACAAGATGCTTGTGTTACAAATGTATTAGAACTGTATGTCATGTGTATATCAAATTGCTTGTAGAGATGCATGTTGAAAAGGTATTTGCGGAGTGCTGTGTTTGAAATGTAACCACAGTGTTCCCTACTGGAAGAGAACAGAAATGTACATGCACTGTTGTAACTGTTTAAATGTATATATTTTAACAGTGGAAACTGGAATACAGGAGGTTAACCTCAGTCCAGCAACCTTTAGAAAAAATATATGAAATTAAATTACTTTATAGGTTACGTAATAAAGAGGTTACCTTTCAAGTTCTTAATGCAGCTAGAGAATCAAAGTCTGTACTAGGAAGGTTTCTTTATTGTCCCTGGAGTGAACTAATTGCTACTTTTGAAGCATGAAGGAATGCAATTGTTTTATGATTTCCAGCATCTGACAAAGATCTGCGCAAAAGACTTGGGGGTTTGGACCTGGGAACTAGAAGTCAGTGATCAGTAATTATGTCATTCTGCAGGCTATCTCATCAGTAATATTTTAGATATTAATTTGTGAAGTCTCTTAATGTGACAGAGCATTCTGCATTATGTCTTGGACCTGATAATGACAAGATCCACTCACCGCATCTGCCTTGCTCTAATGAAGTAAGTTTCTAAAGAACAGTATAACTCTCTTAGATACAGTCAGGAATATAGTAAAGCTTAGTTTATATGTTCTTCTTTATTTGTAGGAGCCTGTACTGCAATGTTATTTTAAATATTTCCTGTTGTTTTGAACTCTGATGTCATTGTAAATATATTTTTTGTATTGTCTTGTTCTTTTATTATTTATTATTAAATATATGTAAATCTTTCATTGTGGCTGATCTGTATAGCGATATTTAAGTTTTGAGAGTACTTGCATATTTATTTGGTGATACTGTGTGGACCACTCCTAAGAGCCTTGCCCTTGGTCAAACTACCATTTTTATTAGTATTAATAAAATTGGACACCCTTTGTTAATGGCCCTCTAAAGTAGCTGATAAGGAGTGACTGGTGGCAGTGATAACTACCTTATAGTCTGGGCAGAAGGGGGCATAGCTAGTACACCTGTGTCAGCCTTTCCCAAGAGTGTGTGCATGTAAATCAAACCTCAAAGAGTGTGTTTGTCAGCTACTTTTGCAGGGACATGAAGCACTGGTTGACAGAGAGGGTGCTGGAGGTCTTGGCTTGATCACTCAGTTAAGATCTCAACTCTATAGCTGTGCCAGTGGAGAGTCTTATTGGGGATTTGGAGAAACCTGACCTGGAGCGACTGTGGTCTCTGTGTGCTCTTAAGGGAAATTGCACTCGATGCAGAGAGCTGCATCTGGAAATACTCTGTGTGTACCTATTATCCTCCCAGTGAACATCCCCCCACAGGTACCAGTGGTGAGGATTAAGGCTCCTTGATTACTGGTCCAGTGGAGGGTCATCACATCTGACATTGTATATTAAGTGCAATTTGACATCTGTTTCTTCAAAAAGTTAGTTTGGTAATTGTGTGCAAAGACAAACTGCATTTATACATTACATTTTAATTTGACACACATCCACCAGTCCACCACCAGTCCTGTCCACTACACAACAACTAATATCCAAATTTATGGTAAACAAATCCAGAAATAATCAGACAGATACCATTCAGGGACACTTAAAATATTATTACTGTGGTAACTTGAGTGATCAAAAGAATAAGAGAATGTGAATTAATATACATTTTTTTCTGAAGTAAAGAAGAAATTTAAAGTAAAATTCTTAATTTCTTTCTAATCATTGGCAGCGGTAGCATTGTTGCCTCACAGCAAGAGGTTCTCTGGTTCGATTCTTGGATGGAGTTCCTTCTGTGCGGAGTCTACATGTCCTCCTTGCATTCGTGTGAGTTTCCTCTGGGCGCTCCAGTTTTCCTCCCACATTACAAAGACGTGCCTGGAGCATTTTGCTCTGGGCCTCCGCTGAAAGATGGCTTCATTCCAAGTCGAACTTTCCTGGTAAACAAATGTTAAATAAAAAATAAATAAAAATGTATTAAGGTGCAGTTTTTCACCATCTGTTTCTCCAAAAAGGTAATTTGTGCAAAAAAGGCATTAAGCCAATAAGCCAAACTACATTTATGCATTTGATTTGCCATTACATTGTAATTTGACACATCCACCAGTCCAGTCAATCTGCAATACCTCTCAACTGTCGAGATTTTTGGCTCATATTTTCATCTGTTTCTCATAAAATGTGTGGTTTTCTGGCAAAGCACTGGTGATTAAATTCACTAAATATTGAAAGACACATCCTATCTTTCAGAAAATGCAGGTTAACAAAACCTGTTATTCAAGCAGCCTAGCAGCTATTTAAGTTTACAAAAGCAATATTCAAAATCTGCCCCTATTTTTGGACTTTGTCTCGCACCATCATTATTGCGAAGTCAGGAAATAATGACTGAAATCTGAGTTTCAGACTTC
>NC_056726.1:1073436963-1073501963 GCF_019279795.1 Protopterus annectens | reverse complement strand
ATTATACGAAATGAAATAATATAATGAGTCATTAAACGGACTATACAAACCCAATTTACCACGTGCTGTGATATTTTAATACTAGTCTATACTTTACATGCCTGCAAATAAATAAGCACTCTTCATATAAAGTTGGCAATTATGTAAAGGTAGTTCACGCGTTCCGGCCCCAAAATCCGGACAACACCAAGAAAGGAGGGGGGGGTGTCCATATTCATAAAGGACACCCACACCTCAAGGTTGGTGGCAACGCATGATGCATCGGAGACCATCCAGGTGCAATTAACCATAGGCAAGACTGCTCTGCAATTTGTAGCATGTTACAGGCCACCCTCTCAAACTCAGGAACCTCACATGGCCTTCCTGAAAACATTGGAGGGGATAAATGTATCTCCAAACACCATCATACTAGGTGACTTTAACTACCCTAATATAGACTGGGAACACTACTCAAGCCCGAACACTCTAACCCAAAGATTCCTGGAGTTCATAAACTGAAATGCCATGGAACAACTAGTCACCATCCCCACAAGAGGAGAAAACATACTTGATCTCATCATCACGAACATGGGATCAAAATGTTCAACACCGAAGTATACCCTCACTGGTGAGATCAGATCATAAACTAATCTCGCTGGAGGTCCTCATCCCGCCCCACCTGAAACAAAAAGACCACAGTGAAAAACTTCTCAAAAGCCGATTTCACACTTCTAAAAACTAGTGTGGTCTCCTTTAAGGCCCCTGAGCCAGTGGTAAACATTACTCAAACCGCTGAATCACTTACAAATGCCTTCTACCAGCACCTACAGGACTGCATGGATCAGGCAATCCCAAACAAAACTAAGACTCTCTGTACCAAAGGCAAGCATCCAGTCTGGTGGACCCCAGCCATAAACAAGCTCTACAACAAAAGGAGGAAGCTACTACAAGATAGAGCAAAATCCTTGAAAGGTAAGACACCTTTGATCATTATAAGTAAAAACTAAGAGCTCTCATAAAATCATCCAAGGCAAATTTTGAGAGAAAAATCGCCAAGGACTCTAAAGAGAATCATAAGGCCTTCTTTAGCTATGTTAGAAACCTAGGAGGAAACTCCCAGATATGCTCAGAATTAGTTCAAAATGATGTGAAAATTACTGAACCTACACACATTGCCAACATACTGGCTGACAGGTTCAGTGCAAACTTCTCCCCTCCCCAAAAGGAGAGATATCTATTCCAGAGGATTGTAGCCCCCAAACATCTCCAACGCCCAGGTGAGAACTGCCCTCACTAAGGCAAAAACACAGCATCCATGGGACCGGATGGTGTCCCCGGCTGTGTGCTTCATGAACTCAATGAGGAATTAAACCCACAGTTAGGACAGCTGTTTAATCTTAGCCTCACCTCAGGATACGTACCCAAGGAGTGGCGACGGCGACTGTGGTCCCACTTCATAAGGGCGGTGCCTCCACAGACCCTGGAAATTACCGCCCATTAGCTTGACAAGCCTTATCTGCAAAGCCATGGAGAGGATCATAATGGAACTCATAAATAAAGACATAGGGAACTTGCAGACTTTGGATCCAACTCAGTTTGGCTTTGTCAAAGGCAGATCCTGCCTCTTAAACTTGGTTGACTTTTTCGAGACAGTCACCAAGGCCATTGATGAGGAAAGGCAGTCCATACAGCCTACCTCGACCTGGCAAAGGCCTTGACACAATACCCCACTCAGGTATCATCGAAAAACTCATCAGCTTGAATGTAAACCCATACATCACAAGATGGGTTGCAAACTGGCTAAGTGACAGAACCCACAGGGTCAGAGTTGCTGGAGCCATGTCAGACTCAAAGCCTGTCACAAGTGGTGTCCCACAGGGCTCAGTCCTGGGTCCACTCTTGTTCGGCATCTACTTTTCTGAAGTACAAGCAAACACAGGAGGGTTATGGCTGACAAAGTTTGCAGATGACTGCAAACTGGGCGCCATAGTCGAAAACACATCTGACACAGATATCCTCCAGAAGGGCCTCACAGAAATGGATAACTGGTGCCAGAGCCATGGCCTGAAGTTAAACGCCAAAAATGCATAGTCATACCCTTTGGGAAAAACAAGGCTACCCCTAGCTACCATATAGGTGGCAATCCACTGAGCACAGAAAAAGTCATCAGAGATCTGGGGACCCAGGTTGACAGTAGCCTTTCGTTTGACACTCATGTTGCTAAAGTAGTTAGGAAAACCTTCTATATCACCCACCTGATCATGAAGGGATTCACATCTAGATCAAGGGAGGTCATCGTCCCCTGTACTCATCACTTATTAGACCTATGATTGAGTACAATGCCCGTTCGAATGTATCTGACCAGACACCTGCTGCAGCTTGAAAGGCCCCAAAAGTTCCTCACCAAAAGGATAAAGGGTCTCAAAATATGTCTTATGCTGCCCGACTGAAAGAACTCCAGCTCTATTCAGTCTCATACCGCTTGCTCAGAGGTGACCTGTGCCTGACATATAAGGCCATGTCAAACCCAGATTTGATGAATATGCTTCACCTCAAAAAATCTAGATCCCTCAGAACCACAAGGGCGGGAGACTTAAACCTTGACACGGTTATAAATAGAACGTGCTGGAGGGACAGATTCATCACCCAGAGACTCCCTATGCTGTGGAACAAAATCCCGGTACATGTGAGGCAGAGCACCTCTCTGGTCTTGTTCAAGAGGAATCTTGACCAATGGATGGGAGATTGCAGATATACCCCAGGGATTACTACAGAGGCACAGCAAAATGATAGGCATAGTTTTTATTCAAACTAAAGGGGTGGCGAAAGCCACATAACTATGGGCTAGGCTTATAAATGCCCTTGGGCAGATAGCCTAGTATGAACCTATGAACCTATGAACCTATGAAGAATAAAGACAGTAGTTTACTAAACAAAACATTGTGATAACGGGAACAGGCAAAAGTAATGCTTCACAGTCCTCCAAACATCTGCAAAGAATAAGGAAAGATTTGTTATCAGAGTAAAGCAAGGCTATTTACCAAGGAAAACATTTATTAATACTTAGATTGTTTTGTTTCAGGCCTTCCAGCATTGAAGTGTATTCCTTAGTGCCCTTGCTAAAAATATGAAATGTTCTCAGTAATATGATTCTTATATAACGCTCATATTTTGAGCATTTTTAATGAGAAGAAAATGTATTGTCTTTTTCATGATTTTTGCCTTTAGATCATTGTAGATGTTACATTTACTTCCTCAGGGGGGATATAAGCTTGCTATTTGTGTTCGTTATGAATTCCTTTTCTTTATAATTAACACATTGAAAAAACTAAAACCTATACTGTCTAAAATGTTTTTATTTTTTCAGCTTATTTTTTAATCATATGTGCTGTCGCCCTCAGATATTTCTGTTTTCTTTCAGGCACGCCAACAACTGAAACAAGCAGTCTATGAGGGAAGTCCTGCAGGCTTCACATTAATTTCATCTCAACTCCAAAATGTTGATATTAGTTCCTCTGTTGATATTTTATTGTGTAATCTTCCCTTAGATGTCTGTCTTTCGTGAGCAAACTTGTTTTGTCTTTAATAACTTCAGTTGAAATATCCTTTAAGATACTCATTTTTGCTTCTGCATCTGAGATACTAGTTTTTTTTTGCTCAGACATTTCTTTCTTATTTTTATTTACCTTAGAAGTCAATAAAGTTGTAGGCTAGGGTTTATTATGAACCAAAATAAAGCACAACTTGTGTTATGTGAACCAGAACTATCCACACTGGATTGCACAGTGGAAGCTTTGTAAGAAGTAAAGAAAGAGCTACTGGTCCCTGGTGTCATATCAGAAGTCATCCTTTGGATGAGATGGTAAACCTAGGTCCTATCTGCTTGGGTTGTTGATGGATCAGATGGACGTAAGAAGTCCTATGGCACCTACTGAAATGAGTAGAGGAAGATCTGATGCCCTTGGCTAAACTTCTCCTTACAATATAAATACCGTCTTGATCTCCCTGAAAAGAGGCCATTAGCCTAGTGGAATTAACCCAGTCAACAGACAATAAATAAATAAATAAACTATTTTTCATATTCTGGTCAATGCCATTGATCCTGAATAGATCCTTCCCATATCCAAGATCCAGGCATACTGCACATAGTAGTCTAGTCTAGGGCAGACTCCTCCCACTTGTTATACCCCAGGTATTACCCAACAACAAAAGCTTATGTCTAGGGTATGTGTCCTGCTATACTGCAGACCACAGATGTATATAAAAACATTGTTTCGGTCTAAGGCAGCCCTCTTCCACATTTGACATCTACATGTAAGTTACAGATATGTTTGTGTTTGTAGGGGACTGCTTTCACTCCTGTGGTGAATCACTAGGTTGTGCTACATACATCCTGTCATGTTTTACTCGAGTGATTCATGAACAAACCCCATTAACACCATTAGCAATCCACCTGTCTGGCATACCTTACAAACATAGTATAAATACTGCGTAGGCAGGTACAGACTGCAAATACAGAACAACCATATCTACTGGCATATCATGGGGAGATACATCATCTCTTCCCACCCCCACATATAACTCATCACAATCCAGTCAACCCCTCACAAAAGACCCATTGCATCCTCCCTCCCCCCATGACCCACCCTCACTCCTCCACTCCACAGCCTCCTCAACCTTGCCTACTTTCTCATTACAGCTTGTACCTAATAACACAATTAAAAAGCTCCTCCTCAAACTCACAGCCTGCACTAACTCTCCTGACTACCTCCCTGCAGAATATCTCAAGATGGCAGCGATGACATTGTATAGCCTATATCCATCCTCATTAACAGATCTACACTAGAAGCTTATGTTCCAACTCTCTAGAAATAATCCTCCATTATACCACTACACAAAGGTGGCAACTCCATTAAACTGTCCAGCTATCGATCCATTGACTTACTGTCACCACTCTCTAAACTCCTTGAAAATGCATCCTCTCAGAACTACTCTACTACCTCCATAAAAAACAACTCTTCACTTCCACACAGCATGGCTTTAGACCAGGACACAGTACTAACACAGCTCTTTTATCCTTCACTGAGACAGTAAATAAAGCTTGAGCCTCTGGCAAACTGGTTTTCTCTCTATTTCCTGACCTATCTAAGGCCTTTGATACTGTTCCCCATCATCTTCTTATTCAAAAGATCAATAACCTTGGAGTATCCCCTTCCACCATCAGCTGGTTCACTAGTTACCTCTCTAACAGACAGCAGGCAGTTAAATGGCTAGTCTCCCTCTCTGCTTTCTTAGACACTTCAACTGGAGGTCCCCAAGGCTCCATCCTTGGCCCCCTCCTATTTAATATCTTCACTAATGTCCTATATACCGCCTCCCAACAGACTACACTCATACAATATGCAGATGACCCCACAGTCATCTGTTCATTATATTTATTATCACAGCTCAAAAAAATCACCCAAACTGCTTTTACACCCATTGAGAACTGGCTTGCTAATAATCAACTACTCTGTAACCCCACTAAAACTAAACTTATACTCTTCACCCCAAAACATACCCTCTAAACAAAATCCAATTTACTATTGTCTCAAAGAACCACACCACAATCGAACACATCTCACACACAAAACTATTAGGAGTCATCATTGAAGAACACCTTAAATTCGACCTTCATATACATAGCAGCATTAAGAAAACACACCAGAAACTTGAGACCCTCTACCAGCACAAACATTTCCTAGACACCCACACTAAATGCACACTAGCTACTACCTACCTCCTACCCTCTCTGTTATATGGAGCACCAGTTCTCAACAACCTACAAACCTTCCTAAAATCTAAGCTCAAATCTTGCTACAACAAAAGTGCCAAGTTCACCACCAATGCTAATACTTCATTATGTACCCCATCGCAATCTCACTTGGCTTGTACTTCCATATCACCTTACCTTCTCCAGTTCATCACAGCACATAAAATCATTCATAAACTCATGGCCTGCCCTGCCTTAAATACTATCTTCCACTCTTACACACCATGTAGATCTCTTAGGTCTGAAAACAAAGAGCTTCTACAAGAGCATCATCCCATGAAATCAGCTGGACATAACCTGTACTCCTTATCCATAGCTAAAATGTGGAACACCCTCCCTTTATCATTAAGATCCAACCACATACACACATCCTTCAAACTTACACTTAAAGAACACCCTTCAAAATCCTGGATATGCTCCTGCTCAACCCCAGGCTGATACCCCAACTCACACCATGACACCTCCTCCTCCCTGCTCTGCTACTCTTAACTATATCTGCCTTAATTATCCTACTATTCCCTAATTCTGCCTGTCTCCTCCCCTGCTCCTACCCCCCCCTCCCTTCTTCTCTAAAACAACAATCTGGACTAATTTACGTCTTTCCAATTTCTACACCAATATAAAATGCTGTGACTATCACAGACTTTAAATAAAAAATTCACTATAAACATCCTATGTTCATAATCACTTGTTATATTTATGCTACTGTTATGATGAATACTTAAGTTGTTGTTAATTTGTATGCTTGTAACCATTTATAAAACCTGTGCCACTGTTTGTCCATTATTGCATCTATGATGGAGCTTTTCTTCCCGGGCCTCCACTGAGAATGTCTTCTTTAAGGCCCAGTTGGACTCTCTTGGTAAACAAATGTCAAATAAAACAAAAAAAAAAAGATGCAGCAAACATGCCCCTGAAAGTGAAAAGTCCACCCACCCCTCCGGTATGCTGTCAGAATGGTGCAAGGCAATCTAGTCTTTACAGGCAAGGATCAGCCGTCCACCTGAGGTCACTGAAGCAGATCTTACTATAGCATGTCAGATCACTCACTGGAATTCCTCAGTGGTATGCTATGCTTTATGGGACATAAGGTTCAAGTCTTTACAGATTATTGCACTATGCAGTAATAACACGGGGTATATTAAAAGTCACCTACTGCCCTCTCTCTCTGGCAATTACATGTCAAAATAAGATGTAAGGGATTTATGAATTACTGGGTCATAAACAATCTTTTTTTTTTTTTTTTTTTTTTATGAATGCCACCCTTAACTTTTAGGTCAGGGAGAAATTTAATTACAGCATTACGTCTGGAAGTATTCAGGTATGATGTCAACATTTTGTCACCAATATTTACTTTTTAAAAGCAGAACTTTTTCATGCTTAGTGAATTACATTTGGAGACAATGGGCAAAGTTGTTGCAAGGGAGTCTGGGGTCAAGGGAGGCGTAATCATGTATTTCCCCTCCTCACAAAGTTTTACATTAAATCATTTGTCAAATAAACTTATTTTGTTAAAGACATAGTGCAACATTACTTTTTGTGTTTTAGTTTACATGTTTCTCAACTTTATGTGCTGCCACTGTTCTGACTATGTATTTAGGCTGAGAAGCACCAATCCTAGATCTGATTATAAAATTAGCAATAGTATGGGGGATGAAGTCTTCTGCAAAAAACTATTTTTTTTATAAAAGTCTCCCAAACCCAACAGCTGGCTAACTTTTCAGCTGCTTTGTGTGTTTGAAAATTTGATGCTGACAATGCTCTAGATCATTTACCATGCAAATAAAATTATGAACTCAATAAAAATGTAATGTATAATTAGCTAGTCTCATTGTCATAACAGCAAAAACAAATCACCTTAGCATTTAATGGACTCCCTGTACAGCTAATATATTCCAAACACATGACCTGCAGAGGGAAAACATTTTCATTCCTAGCAGTGATCTCCACTTATAGAATTTCAGGAAGAGAGGCTATATAAAAATCCAGTCAAATAAAACTTCACCAATTATAAACAGAAGCCCCATAAAATAAATCAGAAATAAATTTCTCTCAAGCAACACAAACTTTAAAGAAAGTGGCTGCAAATGAGATAAAAGAACAAAAAACTATGAATTACACAGAGCTGTGAATGCACAAAATAAACACACACACACACACACACACACACACACACACACACACACACACACACACACACACACTGCTGAGTACAATACTGAAGTATAAAAACTATAAGTGTCAGAATGGATTTTATCTAGTAGAATTATTTCAGACATTACAATTGTGAAAATGGATTTCTATATTTCAGACCAGAAACATTTTTGTATTCTGAAAGGCATGTGTACAGCAAATGCATGTTGCAAGATAGATAACGCTTATAGTTCTGCTTTGTTATTAAACAAAAGATATATTATGGAACATTGCTTGTCTAATTGAAGCAGTTAGATAGTTTGTCTTTGTATTGTTACATCTTTATAGAATACGACCAATTTTGTCTGCTGCGTGGATAAATGTATGGGTAGACAGGACAGTGTATGAACAAAATGCAGAGATGTAGCAGCACTGACTGGTTCTTAATAATGACTGCATTATTCTACTGTCTACCAAGAATGTGAATTATGATTGCGTAAGGTAAGGACTCACAAAAAAATAGATTTGTCAGAATAAATCCTACATAGATACAGTATTCTATTTGCATAGGCCTAGAAATATAGCCATATTAAAGCAGGCCTATAGTTTAATGTTATAGTTCACATTTTATGTGCAGTTTCTCATCTAATTCAGAAGGTACAAGGTTTGAGAACCAAGGTTAACAAGGGGTATACAACTTGTAGGAAATTTAAAGGGTTGTAATATTAAGAGAAACTCTTGCAAGACAGACGTCTGTCCATATACACAGATGACTGAGTACAGAAGTCATTTCCTATATCCAGCAGTTCAGATGCACAGAAATCAGTTCAGAAGTCCAGAAACTACAGAAAACAGTGCAATTTGTCTTAATTCTGCTATTACAGAGGGAAAGAACAATCCGTTCTTCAGAGCTACAAAAGTCTGCATATTGAGTTTGCAATCTACAGCTACTGTTTGGTTATGTTCATTTGAAACAGTGTCAGTAATATAAGACTTGTACATATCTTGCTGGATTACTATATCTACCTCCATTGTATGCTGCTAATACATAATAAACCACTTTTATCAAAACTCTAAAGAGTAAAAACTGTTATTCTGAAAGGTATAAGAACATTTGCCGAATAAAGGAGAAGCTGAGATATTTGGCACTTAAGTTCATAGGTGTGTATTAGGCTAATACCACAAGGGCCTTTTTAACCCTAGCCATGTATTCCACATTTCTGATAAGTTCTAGTACCCTTGATAAGTGTAAGCAGGGGCTTTGGAGGTGAAACATTTGGAAGCAGAGGTCTGGGAGATGAACCATTTACAGGCTGCCTGTGCTCATCAGAGACACAGGCACCAAACCATGGATTAATTTCCTGTTCCCCATCCAAATGTCCAAGTTGCACTTGAATTGGTTAGGCAGGAACTCTGTTTCACATGGATGGAAAGCCTGTTCCAGAGAAGGTCTAGTCTCTGAGATATATACCTGTCTCTCCAGTAGGTCCTCTTTATATCACAGGCAAACTTTAAGTCTTTAGAATGGGTAATTCTGGTGCTGTTTTATGGATATGCACATAGGTGCCGGAAGCGGGGGGCAGAGGGTGACAGGGGCACTTAGTGAACTAAAAAGGGTAATTTTTTTATAACTATTTGCTAGCACAACATAGGCTCACTTGGAGGACATTTTAAGCTTAGCCAATTCTCTTTTGGTGCTTGAATTAACATTTTCTGATTGGTCTTAGCTATCCCCATGGCTGATCGCTGTATATTAGCCCTAGTGAGAACAACTGTGATCATACCATAGATAATTTGAGCGGACCATGTAACGGATGCAGCATTTAAGAACTGCCTCTCTCCATTAGTGGCAAGAGGGGAATCCTGGAGTACATTTTCTATTACCCATCCTTTGATCCAAGTTGCATTTGAATATGGATGGATGAACTTTGCTTTATTTTTATGGATAGTCTGTTCCAGAACAGTGGTAGCCTCTGTGATATATATATATATCCATCTCTTCACAACATTCAGTTTAGATATCTGGACTGAGTATTTCTGATGCCATTTGACTTGCTGATGTTCAGTAGATACATCTGTATTATGTCGGAGGATGCTTTGTATGCCAGACATGTCACCTCTAAGCACTCTGTAGGATACTGAGTATATTAATAAATCTTTGAGGTGGTCCATGCAAGACCTATTGTTTAGGACTTGCATCCTTTTAGTAAGGTATCTCTGAAGGTATTCCAATTGTTGCATGGGGCTGGACAGATACATGCCAAAGTGGGCATTATACAAAATGATTGACATAATGAGAGCTTTGTAAAGGGGAACAACATCATCTCTAGATCTAGTCACAATCAATTTGTTTATAAGCTGTGCAATACAGAAAGGCTTTATGACTCTGGGTACATGTTGTCAAAAGTTAGGTCACTGTACACACAGTTCCCAAATGCCAAACAGTTGGATCAGTTCTCAGAGGGCATTGTCATGATTTTGACACCAGTTGTTATTTGGGACAAACCTTCCTGCATGATGGTTAAGTCATTTGGGGATTCAATACCTTCTCCTAGCTTGCAGTCATCTCAAGCTTAGCTGGCCAAAGCTCTTTGGTATTTCCTTTTACTTTTGAGATGTATATGCCATACAGAAAAAGTCTCAGCACCGGACCCCGGGGGACTCCATTTGTGACTGGTCTCTTCCCCTGTTTTGATCTCTTGCATCCTGTGAGCCAAGTTGGCAATGCAGCTGGTGATGTAAGTGTTTACATTATTCATCTTTTGTACTACACCTGAGTAGGGGATTGTGTCAAAAGGCTTGGCCAGGTCAAGGTAATGTGGCGTGAACTGTTTTACCTTCATCCATTGCTTTGGTAACAAGAGTAAAGCTTAAAATTTGCCCATGATTTTGAGCCTTTCACACTTTCCTCTGGGCTGTTTTCAAACACATTTTTAGGGCCATGCATACACGTATGCATTCCTTGATTCACCTTCCTGATTGTATTAAATTATATTCCTTGTATAATACAGCACACTTGTTAGACTTAAGTTAGAGCACATTTTAAATTTATTGCTTAAACATTTTTCCAGTAAGCAATGAAACAAAAATGTGTTACCCAATTATGACAAAACTGTCCTATTCAGAACATTTCCATCATAAAGGTGTACTCCCACACACAACTGCATTTTAAATTTGTTTGAACATTTTTCCTGTAGGCAATGAAGCAAAATGCATGCACCAATAATGACAAAACTGCCCTATTCAGAACATTTCCATGATAACAGTCTACTTCTACACACAATATATAAATACAGAATCACAGTAATGTAAGCCATAGGCATGTTGCACAGCTTCTTGAACTTATTTTCAATTGGGGGGGGGGGCAAAAGGCTTGTATAATTCTGGAAAGTTTCTTGCATAAAACGTTGTTACCACCATGCATTTCACTGCCAAGTCTTAAACCCAGAACACTGTGTACTACAGTCAGAGCAACATATCACTAAACTATACCAGCAGTTTCTTGAAAGACAGGAAGACAAACTTAAATGGCTATCATATCATTTAGCAAATTCAGTTCTCACTTCTCACCATAGCTCTCAACCTCTTAGTACAAAAATACAGAACAAAGCCAATAATGGGGGAATATATCCCCAAAATAGGGACACATTTCAAATACTGATTTTATAACCTTAGAAATTTGCTAGAATAAAAGGTTTTGTTTTACCACTCCTGCAACCCAGAAAGAACAGAACAAAAATGTGAGGCATAAATTCACAAGTGATGGTGGCCAGGGACTTTAGGCTCTTTTTACCTGTACCCAAGGTACATGGTTTGAGCCTGAGTACCTCTAGCCACCAGATGTACCCTGCTGGGGGCATTTACACACACACACACACACACACACACACACACTGCAATTAGTGTACTCACTGATATAACAGCTGGAAACAAACTCCATCTGCAGCACCCGCTTGCAAATAACAGCTGGAAACAAACTCCATCTGCAGCAGCTTATATCCCGGTCGCAAATAAACTCCATTCTGCTTCTGAATATCCCGCTCACAAATAATGGCTGGAAATGCGCTGATGTCATCATGGAAAATGAAACTGCTTGCAAAACCGAAAGGGACAGAGGTGATCTGCAAAAGTGGGGGGGGGGGCTCCCCTCCCCCAGCACTCTATAGTTCTGGCGCCCATGGATATGCAGGAGGTCCATCAGGGTGGAGTCTGACAATGCCTTGTATGCCAAGCACAGACCTCCCCTCTACAGCCTGTAGAAGACAGAATACAGGGATATGACCTTGAACCTATTTGCATAGGACATGTTACTTATGCCCTGTATTCTTTTAGTTAGGAACCTCTGTGGATGTTCCAACTGTTGGATGTGCCTGATTAGGTATATACCAAAGGGGGCATTGTACTCTATGATAGGTCTGATAAATGCCAACTACAGTGGAACAATAACCTCCTTGGACCTAGATGCCATACCTTTGTTTAAAAGTGCAACAACACAGAATGATTACCTCACTACTGTAGATACGTGATGGTCAAAGGCTAGATTACTGTCTATGTGCGTCCCCAAGTCCTTGACTACTGGGTCAACTCTTAAGGGTCTGTTATCAGTATGATAGTTAACAGGGATGGATGACTTCCCAAAAGATACCATTATGCATTTGTTTGCCATTTAGTTTTAGTCCACATCTCTAGCACCAGTTATTTGTATGTGTCAGCCCATCCTGGAGAACATTTGTGTCAGTGGGGGATTCTATGTCTGATTCTAATTTGCAATCATCTGCAAATTTAGTCAGCCAGAGGACATTGACTTTGGCCCTGACTTCAGAGAAGTAAATGCCAAAAAGAAGTGGTCAGGGGACCAATGCCTGAGGGACTCTGCTTATGGCTGGCCTTTTTGTAGAAGTGAACTCCCCAGTTCTAACTTCTAAGGTCCTGTCTGTGAGCCAGCTGGCTATCCCTCAGGTGACATAAGGGTTTATACCTAACCCCTTGAGTTTATCAACAATGCCTGAGTTAGATATTGTGTCAAATGCCTTGACCAGGTCAAAGTGGGCAGTGTGAACTGTTTTGCCCTCATCCATTGCTTTGGTGACCTTCTCAAAGAAGTCCATCAGGGTTGAGTAGGCATGACATGCCTTTGATGAAACCAGCTAGGGTTGGATACAGTATCTGGAGGTTTCTAATGTCATTAATGATCATTCCCATGATAATTCTTTACATGGCTTTGCATATGAGTCTAGTGAGACTTATAGGTCTGTAGTTTCCAAGGTCTGTAGATGGCCTACCTTTGTACAGAGGGATGAATGTTGGTGTTCTCTATTCATGAGGCAGGACATCTGTTTGCAGGCTACAGTTAAATAGCAATTCCAGAGGGCTTGATAGGTCATGTTTCATGCTATTTAAAATGCATCCTGGGATACTGTCTGGCCGATTGATGAAGTGTTTTTGGCCTTAGAGAGAGCTTTAAGTGCCTCTTCCCTAATGATAGCAGAGGGAGTTATATTTGATGGTATTTTCTGAGGGAAGGTTGAGGGGGAAACAGTTGTAAAATTGGAGCTGAATTTGTTGGCCAGTAGGTTTGCTATATCTTCTGGCTTAGTATAGGTGGCTCCATTAACAATGAGCTATGCACACAGTTGTGTATTGCCTTTGAGGTCGTGGACATAGCTAAAGAATGCCTTGTGGCTGTCCTTGGCCTGGGAGGCCAACTTTACCTCAAATTTGGCTTTGGTAGACTTTATTTGTGGTCTGAGTTGTTTGTTTAATTTAATGACAGTGCTTTTATCCTACTGAGTGCTGCACCTCCTAATTTTTTCCATGATTTTCTTCCTTCTGTTATACAGCCTACTGATTTTGTGATTCCACCAGGATGGCTTGTTTTCTGAGTTAATTCTGTACTTCTTCCTGGTGGGTACAGCTGCTTCTGTGCAGCTATTAACATGCTTTGATAGGGTTTTTGTGAACAGTTCCATGTAGGCAGCAGTGTTCTCAGGTTTTATTGGTGGGGAGGGGCTTCAATTGTGCCAAATTATCACTTAATAGTAGGAAGTTAGCCTTTCAGTAGTTCTTGAACATTACAGGGTTACCTAGGGCTACAAGATTTATTTTTACTTCAAAGGAGACCATTCTATGGCCTGATCTTAGCAGAAAAGACACTACACTGGGGGTGTACAGCAGTCTCCCATATTAGTGAGGACCAGATCCGGTATGTTTGCCTTGTCATGTATTGGCAATTTGGTCCAAGGAGTTTATGTTTACAACATCCAGGAATTTCTGTGCCTGCATGTTTAGTATTGTATATGATTCCCAATTAACAGTGGGATAATTAAAGTCACCCATGAAAATGGCATTTGGTTGGATGGTGAGTGTTTCCAATAAGTTTAAATACATGTTATGGGTTTCATCTGTCATAGAGAGAGAACCTATAGCTTGCAATGAAGTGGTATTGGATTTTGCCTACAGTGATTTGAACATGGAGTATCTCAAGTGCATTGTCCTGTTTGACCGGCCTTGGGATATATTTATTTCTGATGTAAATCAAGACACCTACACCTTTAGTTCCTGTCTGTGTAGTAGCTGGTCTAAATGTGTGGAAGGCATTATAGTGTTGCACTACCAGTGTACTCTCCTCAGCCTTAAACCATGTCTCAGTGACCACACAGACATCAGCATTCTCTAGGGTGAAGATAGCTTTTAGGGAGTGGAGTTTTTTTTTGTTTAGACTCCTAGCATAGAGCAGTAACACCTTTAGATTTTCTTGGTGTTGATTTACTATGCTGGAAGTTCTTTCAACTTGGCATTGACTAAAAAGGCACTATGGGGGGAGGACAGTGTTTTCACTAATATTTGAAAGCCTAGAGGAGAGAGGTGCAGACCATCTCTGGGAAACCAGCATGGTCTATTGACCATCTCCTTCCATGCTGACAAAAACTGTATCCCATTAGAATGACACCAGAAACTAAGTCAATTATTAAAGTCAGTTTTCTTCTGTACATATTGTAGCATCATCCTTGGAGAAGGTAAAATGCTGCTCAATGTTAGGCTCATACCAGCCTGAGATACATATTCCAAGAGCTCTATGATGTCTCTGTTCATATAGGGAGGTATATCTTAGGTCACTTACACCCACATGGACTATGACTGAGTCATACTGGTACTTGTGGCCTAATGACTTGAGTGTGCATAAAATTGCTGTTCCATGTGTTCAGAATTTTGCCGTTTCGATTTTTAAGGGTCGATTATACAGCGTTCGGTTTAATTGCATTCTTCTTTTGAAGAAAAGGGTATGAACAATAAGTCTGGAAGTTGACACAGAGGGTTAAGGCAGTAAACTGCAGTTCCTCTGGTACTGTATTTGATCCCCCTCAGATCTTCTTTGCCTACTGTCTGACCTTGAGCAAGTCACTTAATCTGTCATTACTTTTAGTCTGTTTCTGAAAAGGAACTGTGTATCCAGTATACCTACCTGGTCAACAAATGGGTGTTACTAGGGCACAGCAAAATTTTATTAATAGAAAATACGGTTATTTTATGTTTACATTTACCGCTTTTCATAATATGCACAGCACATACACGTGATTTCCACAGTAAGCATAGTATGTGCATATAACTTGACAATATACACACAGTATAAATGATTTTCATGATATGCACAGCATGGGCATGCAGCCAATCAGCTTCATAACTGATAGTATTCATAGTTGGCTAAAATGTGTTATTACAATTTGAGGAATCAAGTAGTAAAAGTTATTAAATGAAATTCAGAATACTGTAGACCAGACTTCAATGAGTAAAATATAATAAAATATGGGAAATAAAAAATACTAATAAGTTAAAAAGACATACATTAATACATATAAGGACAAATAAAGAGGGAAAATGTAGGTTGCAGATTGGCTTGTGAAAGTACGATGAGAACAGCAGACAAATGTGGCATAAATGCAAAATGGCTGTTACATGCATGAGGATCATGGAGGCCAAGTCTTGACCCTTTGTGAGAGGACATCAGACTGACAAGTACTTCTAAAGTTAGCACTGTGATAAATTGAGAAGCTGTCAGCCTAGCTAGATAGAATTTTGTAAATAATTCTATGTCATTTGTACATATTAAGATAATCCACAGGCTTGTTTCACAAATGTAAGAAAACTGTGTTATGTGCTGAGCTTCAGAAATGTAACCACAGTGCACCCTGCTAGAAGAAAGCAGAAATGTGTATAAACTCTATGCCTATGTAATGTATGTTTTATGGTAGAAAGTGGGACATACAGAGTTAACTTGCAAACTCTAAGAAAATAAGCTGTTAAGTAAAGAATTTTATAACTGTGTGTGATCTCAAGCTAACAGACAGGATGTTTGGGCTAGGAGCTTCTTTCTATTGTCTTAAGGCAGAGATAATTACTAGGCTCACATGTAAAGTGTCTTTTATTGCTCTGTGACTTCCTGGCAGCTGCGTATCACAAAGAAATGTTACATTTTCAGTTCTGTGAGCCTGGGAACTTGAGCTTGACAAAAATGATGCAATCTGAAATGACTCAGCAGTAATGTGTATTATCAATTTAAAAATTAGCTCAAAAAGAGAGTTGATTTTGTATTTTGTTCTAAATCTGACAACAACTCACCAGCACTTGCTTTGCTCTGTAAGTAAAACTTAGATCTCAGTATTTCTCTTAGAGATAGATAGGAATATAGCCAGATTAGTACAGATAGTTTCTATATTTATGTGAGACTGTCCAACAATGTTATTTTAAAGTATTTCCTGTGATTTTTGAACTCTCTATTGTCACTGTGTTGAATTAATGAGTATTGTCTTGTGTTTTAATTATTTATTATTAAATATATTTAAATCTTTTAACTGTGGCTGTTTTGTGTAGATATATTTAAGCTCTGAGAGTACTTGGTTGTATTTGATGATACTGTACAAGCCACTTCTAAATAGCCTTCGTGTCTCAGTCACACTTACCAATTGGATAACAATAACATTGCACAGTAGAATTGGACACCCTTTGGTAACAGTCTTTAGAGTAGCTGATAAGAGTAGTTGGTGGCAGTGATTACTACCTTATAGCCTGGGCAGAAGGGGGCATAGTTAGTGAACCTGTGCCAGTCTTCCCCAGGAGTGTCTGTGTGTTTGTATATAAATCTAATCTGAAAGTGTATGTGTGTCAGCTACTTGTGCAGGGACACAAAGCACTGGTTGGCCAGAGAGGGTACTGGAGGTTTTGGCTTAACTACTCGGCTGAAATCTGAATCCTATAGCTGTGTCAGTTGGGAGTCTTATTGGAGATCTGAAGAGACAGGGAGAAACCAGTCCCAGACTGACTGTGATCTCTGTGTGCTCTTAAGGGAAATTGTACTTTACTGTGTGTATACTTGTTTTCCTCTCAATGTGGACACCCCTCACTGGTGCTAGTAGTGAGGATTGAGGCTCCTTGATTACTGGGCCAGTGCACGTACATCACATAACACAATAAATAATTTATCCTCAGTGAGAAAGGGGAGAATGCATGAGATAAAGATACTGTGGAATGATTTCTGGTATTGAAATAAAAATTAAAGATTATTTGGGTACATATTAAAGTCATCATTTTTTTATCTGCCAAAAAAGCTGATGGCTCACTATGGCAAGGATAACAAATCTTTTTCTAGGCTGGAAAATGAGATTTTTAAAAGGTTTTTAGCTGTAGCATTTATAAATTTAACCTTGCTATGCTTCATGTGTAGCACATTAATGAATTAGTGCAAATAGGCATTAGAAAATTAATCATCATCATCATCATCAGCCCCCTTTTTCTCACTTTTTCTACATGGGGGTCAGGGTATTGTGTTAACTGTTGCCAACTCTCTTGATTCAGTGCCACACTCCTGCCTTCTTCAACACTCATGCCTGATTGTCACAGATCTTCTTCACACAATCCATCCACCTCTTTGCTGGATGCCCTCACTTTCTTTTACCTTCTTCCTGTCTGTCCCAAATCTTCCTCACCAGATTGTCTTCTGCTTTTCTGCACATGTGTCCAAACCACCATAATCTGTTCTCTTTGATCTTTTCTGAAATTGGAGCTACTTTGGCTTCTGCTCTTATGTCCTTATTTCTTCATTTCTCCCATAGTGTGCATCTTACCACCCTTCTCAGGCACTTCATTTCTATCACCACTAGCTTCTTCAACTGTTCTCCCTTTCCTGCCCAGGTTTCTGTACCATACAGTAGTACTAGTCACACCATTGCCTTGTACACCTTACTTTTCAGCTTCTTTGGCATTCTTTTGTCATAGACTACACCTAACACACTATGCCAGTTGGCTGCAACCTGTCTGATTCTAGCTGTGACCTCTTCATTCAGACTTTGCTTCTCCTCAACCCCCCCTCCCAGATATTTGACGCTGTTTACCTGTTGCACTATCTTCCCTTCTGTTATCAGCTTCTTCTGATTTCCCCAATTTATTGCTATTACCACCATCTTACCTGTGCTTAGTTTCATCCCAGGTGCCTTCAGATTTGCATTCCATTCTCCTATCCTCTGCTGAAGTTCTAGTTCAGAGTCTGCCTGTACTGCCTCATCATCTGCATACAGCAACTTTGTTGATCTGTCCCCTCCAACCTGTTTGCTAATGTAATCCATCACTAGTATGAACAGCAGTGGGCTCAGAGCTGAACCCTGGTGTACACGCCCTCCCACTGGAAGCCCCTCTGTGAGGCTGAACACTGTCTGTACATGAGTCATTGGGTCCTTGTACATAGCCTGTACTAATTCTACCAATGTTTCTGGGACTTCAAACCACCACGGTACAACCCAAATCAGCTTTTTTGGGAGCTTGTCATATGCTTTCTTCAAGTCTAGAAATGGCCAGTTGGACTCTCTCCTCATCTCTAGCTTCTTCTCAAGTATCTGTCTCACTGCAAACATTGGGTCAATTGAGCTGCATCCTGATCTGAATCCGAGCTGCTCATCTCCCATCTTACATTATAATACTCTGCATATCTGTTTATCACAGAACTTTCATGCAATATGATAGGAGTTTGATGCCTCTGCACTGCCCACAGTTGTGGATGTCCTCTTTGTTCTTGTACGCTGGCATGAGTATGCTTATTTTCCAGTCATCTGAAATATGCCTTTCTCTCCACACTGTTATGAGTATCTCCAGGAAACATTTCTCCCCTATCTCACCCAGCATCTTTATCATATCTGCTGTAACCTCATCTGAACCTGCTGCTTTCCCTGACTTCATTTTTCTTAGTGCTGTTCTTACTTCTTCTAGACTGGGCTTCTCCTCTTCTCTCATCGTAGGCTGTTTCTGGGGCAATACAGCTTCAGTGCGGTTTTCTTCATTCAGAAGCTGCTGGAAATACTCCTTCCATCTGCCTTTGATGTCCTCTGGACTGGTGAGCAGCTTGTTGCTGGCATCCCTTATGAAGGGTGTCTGACTATCTTCTTTATCTTTCTGTCTTTGCCTAGAAACCTGATATAGTTTCTTTGTGCCCTCACTGAGTCACTTTCCAGAAGTTGGTACAGTGCCTCAGATGCCCTTTTCTTTGCTATTGCAACTTCTTTCTTAGCTTCTTTGTTAGCCAACCAGTAGTCCTTCCTAGCCTGGTTGGTCTTTTCTGTCTCCCACTTCTTCCTGCACTCCTTCTTTCTTTTGATGACTTCCTGGACGTCTGCATTCCACCGACTTGAAAATTAATAATGATAGAAAATGTATGCATATAAATCAATGGAGTGAGTGCTACCACCAAAACAATCTAGCCAGTAGTTGTGTTTTTGTACCTTGTGTATATCCTAATGTGCTATTTCTCAATATAAATCTGAAGGTAAATGATCAGATTAGACTCAGATCTCGTATACCCACCATCTTGAGTCGATTTCACACAGTTCATTGATAAAGGATGAATCAAGCAGAGAACTGTTAGAGGAGAAAAGTAGTAACATATAAGACTGGATTCAAATGACAAAATGGATTTCTATATTTCAGACCAGAAACATATTTGTATTCTGAAAGACATGTGTACAGCAAATATATGTTACAAGCTAGATAAAGTTTATACTACTGCTTTGTTATGAAATAAAGGAATATTAGGGAACATTCCTTGCCTAAAAGAAGCAGTTAGACAGCTTATCTTTGTTTTGTTATAACTTCTGTAATGAATGCAGCCTTGTCTGTGTGCTGCACAGATAAAAGCATGGGAAATAAGGAGGGTGCATGAAAAAATGTAGACCTAAAACAGCACTGACGGGTTCTAAATAATGATTGCGCTACTCTAATTTTGTATTTCCTCCAAGTATTTTGTGTTTCTAATACCATGACAGGCATGAGCCCCAGTTCCTAAGTGAATGTATGATTAAAATTCATGAAATTAGTATTGTTTCAATCTTGCCAGAAGTCTATTTGCAGCACCTACACTGTGCCCAGTAGTGACTCCTTCTCCAATTTATACAAATTTACATGTATCAGTAACATATCTAAGTATGAATGTACATTCTTTTTTATAAGACCCATTGCTCCTACTACTATTGGAACTGTCTGGGTATCCTTCTTTCACTTTGCCTCATTTTATTTATTTAAAATTTGTTAACTGGGAAAGTCCGACTTGGAACAAAGACAATTTTCAGCAGAGGCCCTGGGAGAAACACTCCAGATGCATGTCTTTGTAATGTGGGTGGAAACCAGAGCACCCGGAGGAAACCCGCATGAACGCAGGGAGGACATGCAGACTCGGCACAGAAGGCACCCCAAAATTTACATGTATCAGTAACATATCTAAGTATGAATGTACATTCTTTTTTATAATACCCATTGCTCCTACTACTATTGGAACTGTCTGGTTATCCTTCTTTCACTTTGCCTTATTTTATTTATTTAAAATTTGTTAACTGGGAAAGTCCGACTTGGAACAAAGACAATTTTCAGCAGAGGCCCTGGGAGAAACACTCCAGATGCATGTCTTTGTAATGTGGGTGGAAACCAGAGCAGCCGGAGGAAACTCGCATGAACGTAGGGAGGACATGCAGACTCGGCACAGAAGGCACCCCAGCCGAGAATCAAACCAGAGAACCTCTTGCTGTGAGGTGACAATGCTACTGCTGCATCACTGCACCATCCTTGCAGGATCTGCCTGCAAATCCTGGTATTTTATGACTTTGTGTCTCTCTGTATGCAAAACATTGCAGTCACTGGGTACAGCAATTTCAGTGATCAGTGCTACTTTTGTCTTCTTTTCATGGACTAATATATCTGGTTTTCTTTAACCTGTTTTTGAACTGTTGGTAATGGGTGATCCCATGTGATATAAGCTTCATAATTTTCTATAATGCTTTGTGGTTGCTGTTTCCAGTGTTTTTCTGCTACTTCAATATTATAATGTTTGCATAATCCCCAGTGCAGCCTTGCCACATTATTATGCCTTTCAGTATACAGTCCTTCTTTCATTATTATATCATAACCAGCAACAAGATGTGTGACTGTTTCCAATTCTGTTTTAAAAAACCTACATTTGTCTGTTTCTCCCACATGTTCAATGGACTTTGTAAACCAATGTGCACGTAGTCCACTATCTTGAGCTGCTAATATTATCTTTCACCTTTTGGTTTAAATTCAACTCTCTTTAACCATTCCTGTGTTCAATCCTGATCAACATGAGGTTGTTTCAAGAGTATTCTGTACTTGCAACTATATTTTTGCATTTTTCACATTTCTTGCCTTTTCATCTGATCCTTCACCTTATATTCTTTCTTTTTTTTGGTACATTCAGTTGCTGCCTGGTTTTATCTACTTCTGGTTTGATTTCCATTCCCACTTGATGCTGATATGCTTCTGCTAGACTAAGCAGGGAAGTCATCTTAGACTTATTCTCCTCATGTTTTAAAACTTTCACTATGTTTGGGTCTTGTGAGGTCAGCAGATATGTATGCAGTCCTATGACTATAGATCTATACATGCAATCAATTTCAAGCTCCTTCAAAATGGGGTATACACTATTTTTTTTATAAATCATTTGATAAGCATGAAGCAGCCTTCTTGTTTTCCTGTCAAACCAATCCAACACTTTTTGGAGCCAGTCATTCGCTCTAAAACTGTAAGTTAGGAAAGAAAGAACAAATTGTTTTATAGCTTGGACTTTGTTCCTAGATGTCAGCACTGTTTTCAGCATTAATTTTAGTATTCTAAAATATTCCTTACTAAGTTTTATTCACAACTGTTCATGTTTTATTGTTGTTCCTTCATCATTTCCCAAATATTTATACACTGCTCAAGTTCTTTCATATCACATTCCTGCCCCAGGCTGATGCTTGCTTGCTGCTGCAGCTTTCTTGCTTTAAAGGTTACTTCTGCACATTTATCAAGACCAAATGACATTCTTATACCATCGGAAAAAGCTTTGACCACTTGCAGATGTACATTCAGTTCCTCATTTGATGAACTATATAGTTTTAAATCATCCGCAAAAGAAGATAAGAATGCTTTACACTTTGTTTTTTTTTTGTGGGATCCAGATTGTAGCCATGACCTAATCTGTCAAGTAGACAGCTTAATGGGTTAAGGGCAAGGCAAAAGAGCAGCGGTGACAAAGTCACCCTGGACTATCCCACTTTGATTTTTTATCCTTGAAATAACTTGTCCTTTAGCATGGCTTAACTGCAAAGTAGTCTGCCACTGTTTCATGGTCACCGTAATGTAATTAATCAGTGTAGGGTGTATCTTATAGATTTTTAAGCAGTCTTTTATCCACGAATGTGGAATGCTGTCAAATGCTTTTTTGTAGTCTATCCATCCCATAATTAGATTATTTCCCTTTTTACAGTCTCTATTATGACTTTATTTAGCAAGACATGATCCTTTTTTCCATATGACTTTCTTTTATTGTCCTTTTGTTCTACTGTTATAATTGAGTTTTCTTCTAAATGACTATAAACTCAGTTGGCATCAATTCTAGTGCATAGTTTATACGTCATTGGAAGGCAAGTTATTGGCCTATAATTTTTAGGATAGCTTGCAGGTTATTAAGTAGGAGTACTGTTTTTCCTGCTGTTAACCAGATTGGTGTCTGCTTAGGGTGCGCATATAAATAGTTTGTACTCATGGCTAAATCTTCATGTAAAGATGTTAATACTTTTAGCTAGAAGTTAGGTACAGGCTATGGGCCTGGGGTTTTCCAAGTAGAGGCTTTTCTTAACTTTGTTTCAGTCTTCCTGGCCGTTACTTTATCCCATTTCATATCCTGTACATTTGAACTTATTATTATTTCTTTTACTTCTTCTATCCCTTCAGCATCTTTGTTATATTCCACAGGATCTTTATAGATATTTCTCCAAACTGTGCCTATTTCTTTTTTTTTTTTTTTTTGGTGTTTCAATTCCTTTTGCCTTGTTTCCCAATTCCCTATAAAACTTTTTTGGGTCATCAATAAATTTTTTATTTTGTACTTTTTCTTTATATTTATTTGCATACCTTTTAAGTTTTTCTGCCTGTGCTGATATTTTAGCTTATTATTTGTGATAGTGCATGACAGATCCTGATCTGTTCTGAAACTGCACATTGCTTTTTTCACGTCTATCTTTCTGAGTATTTTTGTTGATCTGTTCCCTCTTCTATACTCTTCTAACAGTGACACTTTTGCCTTAACTGCTTTATAGTTTTCTCTATTTGATACTTTCATGGTGGCATTTGATTTCTTCCCTTCCTTTCCCTTACTGCCCAGACTTTATCTGTTATTAATGTAGCTGCACAGTGGTATATCCTATCTACTTCTGTTATATCGCATGAATCTCTATGAACAGTCCTAATTACTGTATTCATTTCTTTTATCAAACTTCTAACATTTTGAATTTTATTGACTTTCTGTAGTCTGTTTCTTTCATTGATCTTAATATGTCTGTCCATCTCTATTAAATCAAGCAACTCTTCTCTTAGATCATTTACTTCTAAAGTGAGGGCACATTCTTTGTTCTCCATTTGCTGAGGGCATTCTACAGAAAGTTCCAGAGCATCTTCCTGTGGCACATTCTCTTCAGTTTCATCCTATGTCATCCATTGCTCTTTCATATGGGAACTCACTGGCCTATCACTCCACAACATTGACTGTGTCAGAGTTGCCACAGTTTCCTGTTCCTTCCCTCGCTGTACAACTCCAACTGAACTTTTGTACTGGTTTCCTATGGAAGGATCCAAAGTATCTTTATATCCCAACTGATCAGATGTTTTCCACTCCATTGGTTTCTCCTTGATTTGGGGAGCCATTTCTCTATCCTGCTGTGATGTTATTAGTGTTAGATTTTCTACACTAAATCCCTCACTTTGCAGGAAACCCATAACCTCAGCTTCTATTTCCTAAACTTCTCCATTACTAATTGTCTTTCCTACTTTTCCTCTTTGTTTTCTTATTTTTTGTATTGTAAAATGTCCATGTCTGGATGCCTTTGCCTATATTTCACTTCAAATATCTTTGGTGCTGTTCTTTTTGTATTGATTAGTTTTGCTTTCTCCTTTGCATAAATATTGCACCATGTTAAATCTCTTTTTTTCTTTCCCATGTCCATATTTTTTCTTCAGATGTCTCCTGCTCCTCCTGTTTTCCTTAATTAGGAGACTCGTTGTGCCATCATGCTGTGATATAACCTCTGTTAGCCTCTCTACACTAAACCCTTCACTTCGCAGGTATTCCATAACTTCAGTTTTTCATTTTTTAACTTCTACTTTTCTGATCTTCTGTTCTACACTCCCTCTTTGTGATCTTATGTTTTGTATTGTGAAATTTTACATACCTGGATACTTTTGCCTGTATTTCTCTTTAAATGTCTTTGGGACTGTTTTTTGTACTAATTAATTTGGCTTTCTCCTTTGCATAAATAATGGACCATATCAGATCTCTCTTTCTTTCTCATGTCCATATTTCTTTTTTATACCTTTCAGAAATCTCTAGATTTTGTTCTTTATATTTCTGCACTTCCTCAGATTCTTCTTTTTCCAAATGCCCCAAGGTTTCTTAGGCTATTATAATGCTTTGCATAAATCTGTGGTATTAATGAACAGAAATTTTTAATTCAAGCTTTTGACATTTTTTCTTGTGCAAGTATTTTTTTCTTCTAATTTCTTTATTAATTTAATTGTATTGTAAGAGCAGTGCCAAGGATCAAATGGTGGAAGTTGAAAAAGGGTGGTTCAGGAAAGAGTTAAAACAGGCACTGGGGGGGCAGTGAAGAGTTACTGAATAGCTTGGTAAATACAGCAGAGATGGCAAGGGAGACAGCTAGAAAGGTGCTTGGTGTGACATCTGGACAGAGGAAGGAGGACAAGGAGACCTGGTGGTGGAATGAGGAAGTACAGGAGAGTATACAGAGGAAGAGGCTGGTGAAGAAGAAGTGGGATTGTCAGAGAGATGAAGAAAGTAGACAGGCGTATAAGGAGATGAGGAGCATGGCAAAGAAAGAGGTGGAGAAGGCTAAAGATAAGACATATGGAGAGTTGTATGAAAGGTTGGACACTAAAAAGAGAGAAAAGGACCTGTACCAATTGGCTAGACAGAGGGACCAAGCTGGGAAAGATGTGCAGCGGGTAAGGGTGATAAAGGATAGTGAGGGAAACGTACTCACAAGCAAGGAGAGTGTGTTGAGCAGATGGAAAGAGTACTTTGAGGGGCTGATGAATGAAGAGAATGAGAGAGAGAGAAGGTTGGATGATGTGTGAATAGTGAATCAGGAACAGATTAGCAAGGAGGAAGTACGGACAGCTATTAAGAGGATGAAGAATGGAAAGACTGTTGGTCCAGATGACATACCAGTGGAAGCATGGAGGTGCTTAGGAGAGATGGCAGTGGAGTTCTTAAACAGTTTGTTTAATGAAATCTTGGAAACTCAGAGGATGCCTGAGGAGTGGAGAAAAAGTGTTTTGGTACCTATTTTTATGAATAAGGTTGATGTGCAGAGTTGTACTAACTACAGAGGGATAAAACTAATCAGTCACAGCTTGAAGTTATGGGAAGGAGTAGTGGAAGCTAGGTTAAGAAGGGAGGTGTTGATTAGCAATCAGCAGTATGGTTTCATGCCAGGAAAGAGCACTACAGATGTGATGTTTGCTCTGAGACTGTTGATGGAGAAATATAGGGAAGGTCAGAAGGAGTTGCATTGTGTCTTTGTGGACCTGGAGAAAGCATATGATAGGGTGCCTAGAGAGGAGTTGTGGTATTGTATGAGGAAGTCAGAAGTGGCAGAGAAGTATGTAAGAGTGGTACAGGATATGTACAAGGGTAGTTTGACAGTGGTGAAGTCTGCAGTGAGAGTGACAGATCTGTTAAAGGTGGAGGTGGGGTTACAACAAGGATCAGCTCTGTGCCCTTTCTTATTTGCAATTGTGATGGACAGGTTGACAGACGAGATCAAACAGGAGGCCCCATGGACTATGATGTTTGCAGATGACATTGTGATCTGTAGTGAGAGTAGGGATCAGGTTGAGGAGACCCTGGAGAGGTGGAGATATGCTCTAGAGAGGAGAGGAATGAAGGTCAGCAGAACTAAGACAGAATATGTGTGTGTGAATGAGAGGGAGGATAGAGGAATGGTGAGGATGCAGGGAGTAGAGTTGGCGAAGGTGGATGAGTTTAAGTACTTGGGATCAACAGTTCAGAGTAATGGTGAGTGTGGAAGAGAGGTGAATAATAGAGTACAGGCAGGGTGTAATGGGTGGAGAAGAGTGTCAGGAGTGATTTACAGATGGGTACCAATAAGAGTGAAAGGAAAGGTCTACAAGAGGGTAGTGAGACCAGCTATGTTGTATGGGTTGGAGACGGTGGCATTGACAAAAAGGCAGGAGCTGGAAGTGGCAGAGTTAAAGATGTTAAGATATGCACTGGGTGTGACAAGGAGGGACAGGATTAGGAATCAGTATATTAGAGGGTCAGCTCAGGTTGGACGGTTTGGAGATAAAAGTCAGAGAGGTGAGATTGCATTGGTTTGGAGATGTGCTGAGGAGGGATGATGGGTATATTGGGAAAAGGATGCTAAGGATGGAGCTGCCAGGTAAGAGGAAAAGAGGAAGGCCTAAGATAAGGTTTATGGATGTGGTGAGAGATGGCATGCAGGTGGTTGGTGTGGCTGAGCACTATGCAGAGGACGGGAAGAAATGGAAACAGATGATCTGCTGTGGTGACCCCTAAAGAGAACAGCCAAAAGAGAAGAAGAATATCTTCTGTCTGGAAATTCTGGGCTTCTTGTGTAATAGCAACAATACATAATTTCTTTCTTATCCTCAATAGTGCAGTCTATCATCTTTACGGCCATTGTCGGCCTATCAGTTTTTGTGATTTTTGTGGACCACTACATCCTTCTACAACAGGAAGCCCATCCTCCCCATGGGCTTGGCTTATCCTTACTCCAGGAATGTTTCTGTGTCTTGAAGATTCTAAACTGTCATTTTTTCTAGTCCTGGCACCAGTGCGCCTGCCAGGATTGGGCACGTTTTATCCCGGGTCTTGTGCACCTAGCTATCTTTTTTTATTTTTTAACCTACTTCTGTTCATGATATATGTTATATAAAATATAGTCTATATATTAGTGTCATCTTGATGAGATTTTGTGAAAAACAGGGTTCACCTCATTTAGGTACTCACCAAGACTTGAGGATAAATTCTGTTCCAGCAATACTACTCTCCTTTGCTTGCTGATTTATCATCTCTCCATTCAGAGCCCAGTTTTCCAGAATACTTTCTTTCATGTATTAAATGTCTGTACCTGTGTGCCATATTAGATTACCTTAAAATTTATGTTATTCTTTGTTTTTTTGCTGCCAATCAAGTTTGAACAATAAATGTCTTGCTTTAAATTGCTTCCATGTCTTAGTGAATTTTCTAATGTAGGGCAGTAATAAAGAACCTCTTAACAACAGGCACACCCACACACAACCCATACCTCTCAACTTGTATGCTTAAGAATTTCAGACTAAGACAAAAAATAATAGGTTCATAGACACGTGCTAGGCTAGCTTCTTTTGTGGGCCATTTTAAGCCTAGCCAATTTCCCTTTCTGTGCTCAAAATCACCTATACCATTTGGTTATAAATTGGCTGTACATACTCCATGGTGGATAATTGCATATTATCCCTAGAGAGAATAACTGGGATCATATAATAGATAACTTCTGAGAACCTGTGCATAGGATAAAGCATTTAGTAGCTCCCTCTGACCATTATTAGTACAGGAAGCAGTCTTGGGGTAAATTTTTTTTTACCCATCCATAGATTCAAATTGTGCTTGAATATGCAATTATTTATTTGGGTAAAACCTTCTTGTAGGATAGCTAAAATATTCTGGGATTCAGTGACTGTTCCTAGCTTGAAGACATCTGCAAACTTAGTCAATCAAAGCATCCACTGCTTTGGTTACCTTTTCAAAAATGTCCACCACAATGAGAAAGATTGACCTGCCCTTAATGAATGCAAACTGAGATGGGTCCAGGTTTTGGAGGTTCCCTATATCCTTATTAATTGGTTCCATAAGAATTATCGGTCTGGATTTGTCTGGGTCTGTGGAAGGTCCTTCTTTACACGGTGAAATTACTGCAGATTTTCCTATTCGCTTGGTACAAAACCTGCATGGAGGTTGACATTGAACACTGTTGTTGTTGGGGGGTTAAATTTTATTTCATGCTGTTTAAGATGTTATTTAGGATGTACTGGGGTGACAAATGCACAAAGTCTGAGATAACATTTAAATATTACTCTAATTCACTTAAAAAAATTAATAGCACAACAGGTTTGCATCAACATGCATTTCTGAATGACTGGATAGGTACCCTCAAATTTACCCTGAGACTAACTGTCCTTTACCTCCTTGAGAAAGAAGTTAAAGCCTGAGGGTGGGTATTGGCAAGGCATATGGTTATTACACTAAAATAGCCTTGAAACTCCTATGCATTGCATGAAGTACAAAACTCCAAGGTCGGGCATTATCAATTGACTGTAATCCACAGTAAAATTAAAAATGTGATGCAAAATTAGGGATTTTCTATGAAAGTAATGAGAACTGAGACATATGCCACATAAAGGCAAACATGTGCATGGAAGCAGGCGGTAGCAGATGTGATTAAAAATTCCTATCTCCAGGAGATAAACTCTGATCCCGATTCTGTAATGGAAAAACAGTAACTTTGCTTCTATTTCAGCTATCCACATTTTACACAAAAAGTATATACATTTTATATTTTTTGTCTGTCTCATCTGGTGGTTTCCGTGTTTTTGTTGCTTGTTATGCATTGTGTTCAGAATGTCTCTGTTGTCATTTCTGGAGATTTTCTCCACAGGACTCCAGTAAAAATGGGACCTCATGGATAAACATTCTTACATAATAAATAAATGAATAAATAACACAATGGTATAGAAATGCAACTAGATTTTATTGTTTTCATGTCACAAACCATTCATTCCAATGTTAACACAACACTGCAATGAAGAAAAAGACACATAAATAAAAGTGATCTGAGCAATACAGATACTAAATAATGAAACAATAACAACTAGACAGAAAATATGGAAAGGTCAGGAATAACCCACTGTGGCACTCAAGAATGAAGATCTGAGCTATTTTACTCCAGCACAGTCTAGTAATGCAAGAACATTTGGAAAAAGTAGACAAAAGATCGCCATCATCATTATAAATTTGAAAGAAGTAGTGTTTACGATATTTGGCAGGTCCTAGCAATGGGAGTTGCATGGGAACCAGAAGTCAGATGGCCAGATGTGTGTGATGTCATTCTGTACAGAAATAATGTTTTAATATTAGGTGAGACAGAAGTCTCAGGGCAGTCTGTTTCTTGGAATCTGACATGGAAGGACCCCTCGCCTACTTCATTTTGCCTTGCTCTATTAAGTAAGTAGGAACAGAAATTCTCTAGATCAGTCATATATAGTGAGAATAGCTAAGCATTTTTTTTTCTAAAACTGTGTGAATCTTTCCAGCTATTATTTTTAATATTTCCTGTGACTGAAACTCTGGTGTTTACTGTAAATAGCTATATCATATTTTCATGCTATTTTATTATTTATTATTAAATATATTTAATATTTTCATTGTGGCTGATCCTTTAGAGAATATTTTTACATTTGAGTGAACTTATATCTATTGGTGAAACTGTGGCCACTCCTGAAGCCTGTCTGTTTGGTCAACATTACCATTTGTATTAATATTAATTTCACTCAGTGTAATTGTGTACCCTTGCAAGAACATTAGGTAGTTGGCCTTGTAGTGTCTGATGGCAGTGATAACTACCTTATAGTCTGGGCAGACGGGGGGGGCACAGTGGGTAAATCTGTGCCAGCCTTTCCCAGATGTGGGTGTGAAAATCAAATCTCACAGTGTGTGTGTGTGTGTATGTCAGCTACTTAAAGCAGGGACACGAAGCACTGGTTTCACAGAGAGGGTGCTAGAGGACTTGGCTTGGACACTCAGCTGAGGACTCAACTCTATAGCTGTGCCAGTGGGGAGTTTTACTAGGGACCTGGAGGGAGACATAGAGAGAAATCCAGATCCCCAGACTGAGTGTGTTCCCTGTGTGCTCTTAAGGGGAAATTGTGCTTGATGCAGAGAGCTGCATCTGGGAATACTGGGTGTATCCATTTTTGTTCCAAGTGAACTTCCCTTTCCAGTGTCAGTGATGAGGATTCAGGCTCCTTGATTACTGGCCCAGAGTGGGGACATCACACACAACCTCAAAGACAATATAGAGTTGTGTGCGGAGCTCATTGTTAATGGAGTCACCTATACTGAGCCAGAAGATGTAACAAATCTACTGACCAACAAATTCAGCTCCAACTTTACACTTGTCTGTTCCTCAACCTCCCCTCAGAAAATACCATCAAATATAACTTACCCTATTATCACTAGGGAACAGGTCCTCAATGTTCTCTCTAAGAATCATAGGATCATAGGAGGTTACTAGGCTAACAGCCCCAGGGCCCTTTCAAGCCTAGCCAAGTTCAACCCATGTTCCCAAGGGTGTCTGGTTAAAGCAGACACTAAAATCAGCACCTATTGCCCCTATCCAAGAGGGACACATGGAATCCTCAGGGTAAATTTCTGGTTGCCCATCCAATCATCCAAATTATGCTTAAATAGGGACAACAAGGGGCTTTGTTTAACACGAATAAGAAGCTTGTTCCAAAGGGCGGTTAACCTGTGTGAGACAAATCTGGCTCTCCAGCAAGTTCTGTTGATGTCACATGCCAGGTAAAGGTCCTTTGAGCGAGTGATACATGTGCCATTTGACTTGCATATGTGCAGCATATGCAAGACACAGGTCGCCTCTGAGCAGTCTGTATGACACAGAGTAAAATAACAATGATTTCAGTCTGTCAACATAAGACAGATCTTGAAGACTCTGAATTTTCATTGTAAGGAACCTTTGTGGTCTCCCCAATTGCTGCAGGTATTTGGAAAGGAACATAGCAAAGGGAGTGTTGTACTCTATTATTGGTCTGATGAGGGAACAGTACGGGGAGATTATAACCTCTTTTTTTTCCCAGATGCAATGCCCTTATTTTTGACATGAGCAATATAAAATGCCCTTCTTATCACTGTGGAGTAATTTTGATCAAAGTTAAGGTTGCTGTCAACCTGTGTGCCCAGATCTTTCACCACTAACTGTGTGCTTAGGGTATTGCTGTTGATGTGGTAGTTTGAAGGAACATCTCCTTTGCCAAAGGGGATGACAGTGCATTGTTTTGCATTTTTTTTTGCTTTAAGACCAAGACACCAGTCATTTGTCTGCTTAAGACATTCTTGCAGGATGTTGACATCACTAGAGGTTTCAATGATCACTCCCAGTTTGGAGTCGTCAGCAAACTTTGTCAGCCAGAGTCCTTTAGCTTTAGCCTGTACTTCAGAGAACTAGATTCCAAACAGTAGGGGTCCCAGAACTGATCTCTGTGGAACACCATTGGTTACAGGTCTGCTGGAGGAGGTGGAGTCCTCTATTTTGACCATATGAGTTCTATCAGTTAACCCATTTGCAACCCACCTGACAATATATGGGTTGATACCCAGCTGGGTGAGTTTATCAATGATGCCTGAGTTGGGAGATTGTGTCAAAGGCCTTGGTTAAGTCTAGATAGCCCATATGCACAGATTTGCCCTTATCTAGGGCTTTGGTGAATGTCTCGAAGAAGTCCACCAAGTTTAATAGGCATGATTTCTCCTTGACAAAGCCAACAAACTGGGTGGGGTAAAACAAATGGAGATTTCCTATATCTTTGTTAATAAAGTTCATGATGATTCATTCCATGGCCTTGCAGATAAGGCTGGTCAGGCTATGCATCTCCTTTGTATAAAGGGTTGATGGTAGCTATTTTCCATTCTGCTGGGATGAAGCCAGTGTTTAGCCTGTGATTGAAAAGCGTGCCCAATGGTGATGCTAATTCCTGTTTTAACCCATGTAGAACATAGCCCAGGATGTTGTCTGGTCTCACAGAGGCTGTGTTTTTGGCCTGGGAGAGGGAGTTTAAGATCTGATCTTCAGAGATGGGTTCCCTTCAGAAGCTCGAAATACTAAAATGTCGAATTTCAGTATTTCGAGCCCAAGAAGCCAAATCCACATAATAGCAAAAGTTTAAAAACGCGAAATTCAAAACCTCGAATACCGGAGGTTTTGAATTTTGCACTTCTAAAGTTCCGCTATGGTCATGTATTCAGGTAAGTGTGTGTGTCTGTATTAAGGGGTTTGGGTAGGGGCTGTGGTGTGTGTCAGTGTGTTTTGTTGCTGTGATCTGTGCGTGTGAAGAGAAAGTAGCTTGTGTGGTGGTATTTTGAGTGTGTTTGTATGTAGTGCGACCTCGGAGTGAGAATAATTAAGTAGGGGGGTGTGGGGGGTGCAGCCCCCCACATGGGGTGCAGGTGGGCTTGCCCCCCTGCTTTCATGTATTAGAGTGATTGTGTGTGTTTGTGTGGTGGATGGTGTGTGTGTGTTTGTAGTAAAACCACGAAATTCAAAACTTTCGGTATTTGAGGTTTTGAATTTCTCGGTTTTTACTTTAGTTGTTTTGTGGATTCGACTTATTGAGCTCGAAATACTGAAATTTGAGATTTCAGTATTTCAAGCTTCTGAAGTGAATCCCTTCAGAGATACTAGGTGGGGGACAAGTGTTAGGGATGCTTTGGGGTATATGTGGCAGGGACATGAGAGTGAAGTTGTCACTGAACCTGTAAGGCAGTAGGTTTGCTATATCCACAAGTTCTGTATATATTTTTTTTTTACTCAGATGATTTTTATTTTAAATTTGCCATAAACAATAAATGAAAACGTATCATGGTTTACAATCAAGTCTGATTATTAACTATATACACATTTACATTTAGCCTGACATTTTAAAACTTGCGTGATAACAAATTACACAGATATAGTTTGTTAAATAGTACTTGCTTCATGAGGAGGTTAGATCCATTTGCAAAGTATCAATCAAAGTTAGAACTTTTTTCCAAGGGTTTTTAGTTAATGGTCTAGGAAACAGTCTTAATTCTTTGTTTTTTATTTCCATTAAGGCTGTCCTCTTCAATAGACATATGAAATCTTCTTTGCTAGGAGCTGTGGTAGAATTCCATCTCTTTGTTATGCATTTCCTAGCTATAGCTAGTATAGTCCAAAGTAAATGAAGGTCAGTCTTATTTGAAGAATAAGCATTATCAGTTATATTCAGTAATACAAAACCTTGGTCATGACAAAATTATCTGTATAAATCGCTTGCAAGAAATTGTTAATACTTTCCCAAAAGGGTTTAATTTTTATACAATCGTAGAAAATGTGAGACCAATCAGCTTTATTACACTGTTGACATCTCCAGCATAACCCATCATTAGAAGGATTGATTTTTGAAACTTTATCAGGGGTTAAAATGGATCTATGAAGGAATTTCCAGTAAATCTTCTCCAATAATAAGAATAAGTTAATTTTACTGAGAGAAGTAAATTAGATTTATTTTCTGAGGTTAACTGAATCATATATCCTTTAGTAATATATTGCCAATATGCTGGTTTAGGTTGTGTTTTGTAATTTTTTTATTAGATTATATAAATATGAAGTACCATTTTCCAATTTCTTATTATTATATAAAATTTCAAACAGTCTGGATATAAAATTTGGTGTATTTGAAAAAGAAGAATTATTTATTATCCTACATAGATCCTTGGAGTACGTCAATATATTCTGAAGCATTAACCATTCATGAGAATTCACTTTGTAAGTTGACATCATATATTGTAAATCCCATACTTGCTGATTTTTTAGACAGTGTAACCAACAGATTAGATTTTTCTGTTCCCAAGAGAGGAATATATCTCTATGAATTCTATCTGGAAAGTTTTTAGTAATGCTGATGGGAATTAATGTCACAAACCAAAGCTTTAAATCCATATTCATGTTTATAAATTTCCTAAAATAGTTAAATAAATGATTTATTAAATTTGTCCTAGTTAGTTTAGTTATATTGTATTGATAATTTAAGGCCAGTGAGTACCATAATATATTGTCATCGTCTAGAAAAGTAGAATTATTAAGTAAATTATTTTCATTTATTATAGTTGTATGTAACAATTTCCAATTAGACATATAATTTTGATTGATCCATTCAACCTCAGTTTTAAGTAAAGTTGCTCTTATATAAGATTCAATATCTGGGAAATTTATTCCTCCCTGGTCCCATTGTCTGATATGATGGGTACATTCAATTTTGTTTCTTTTAGGAAACAACAGAAATCTTAGCAATATTGATGTCATTTTCTTAAGGTGAGTTTTCTCAGGAATTAACAAAGTGGCTTGTACAACATACAAAATTTTAGGGAGAAGAATCATTTTAATTAACTGTAATCTATCTTCAAAAATTATAAATAACTTATATTTACTCACTAGAGAGTCTATTGTAGCTATGATCCTTCTATAATTAATATTCAATATATCTTGAATATTTTCACACAAGTCTATCCCTAAGTATTTTATTGTTGAGACATGTTCTCCTATGATATGATACTTATCTATTTGAAAATCCTTTTTTATTTAATAATAAGTATTTAGACTTTTGTTTATTAAATCGGAGTCCTGAGATCTTATGAAATTTCTTTATCAGATTATCTAATTCAACTAATGTTTTTTTTTTAATTCAATAGTGTAAGAAGTATGTTGTCAGCAAAGAGCATGATTTTGGAGTTATATTGACCAAATATATTTATTCCTTTTATCTTTGGATTGTTTAGTATTAATATTGCCAATAGTTCTATAGCTAATGCAAATAAAATGGGTGACATAGGGCATCCTTGTTTAGAACCTCTCGTAACTTGTATAGCTTCTGAGGTAAAGGGTCCTAATTTAACATAGGTTAAATTGTTTTCATAAATCTTTTTAATAAATGTAATGAAGGAGATGGGAAATGTATAAGCTTCTAAGATTTTAATTAAATAATCCCAGTTCAAGGAATCAAAAGCTTTCTCAATATCTAGTCCAATTATTAAGGTTTCTATATTTTCTTTGTTTAAATAATCAATGTCAATATTCTTTTAATGTTATCGTGTGAATGTCTATTTTTAATAATCCCAGTTTGGTCATAGTTGATAATTTCATTCATATGATTTTTTTATTTTTTTAACCAATATAGACATAAATATTTTATAATCATTATTTAATAATGAAATTGGCCTATATGAGCTGCATTGACTATCATCCTTGTTTTCTTTTAAAATGGGTATGATTAAGGAGTATCTCCATGAAGGAGGAATTAATGCATGAGTTTGAATTTCAATAAATGTTTTATGCAGTAATGAGGTTATATTTTTGGGGAAAAGTTTGTAAATTTCTGTGATTAAGCCATCCATTCTGGGAGATTTACTAGTTTTACTTTCTTTGATTGTATCTATGACTTTTTTGTGCATAATGGATTTTTGTTATTCATTTTGTAAACTTTCAGGGATTGGTTTAATATTTGAAAACACATTTTCTAAAAGGGGATGTTCTGGCAAATTATTGCTATTTTTAAAATGATTTTTGAAATGACACTTGAAAGCATCTAGAATATCTCCTATTTCTGAAACGTTCTTACCTTTTTCTTCATGTAGTATATTAACAATAGTATTAGCTTTAGATTACATTTTAACTTTAACAAATAAGTTATGTAAGTGTTTTGGAGAGGTGGCATAAGAATTTATTTTTAACCTCTCCATGGCTAAATTAGTTTTGTGATTTAAGATTTCAATATATCTTTTATTTAAGTCTTCTATTGTCTTCTTATTCTCTAATAAATTAGGATATTTTTTAGATTTAAATAATGTGAGCTTCCTTTGTAGTTCTTGAAGTTCTGATTCCCATTCCTTGATTTTATTTTTATACCAAGCAATTGTTTTTCCATATATATAAGCTTTTAATGAATCCCATACCATTACTAAATTTGCTTCTGAGTTGTAGTTTACATCTACAAAGAAACTGAGTTCATTCACTAACCATTGCTTAAATTCTTTAATTTTTGTAATATATGAAGGCATTCTAGTAAGAAAAGCAAGTGATTTAAAATGTATTTGCACTTTTAGAACTAGAGAATTATGATCTGAGAGGGGGCAAGGAATTATTGTAAAGGAAGTAATTTTTGTTTGAAGATCCTGGGAAATATATATCTTATCAATTCTGGTTTGGGTACCATATCTATAATTTTGATGGAAGAATACCAAGGAATTACTATCTATAACATTATAGGTATCTTTTAATGTTAAGGATTTGGTCCATTTTTTAGTAATTTTGCAGTAGCTGTTAGACGTGTTGATTTTTTATTAGTAGTTTCAGATATATCTGTAATACAATTAAAGTCCCCCCCCCTATTATTAAATTACCTTTAAATATGCTTGTAGTTTGATCTAAATGCTTTTTGACTGTCCCCATCCCAATACCCGGAAACCAATATAGGTTTACTAGTGTCCACAACCTGTTACTAAACTTCAGAATGACTATAGCTATAAGGCCCTCATTGTCTATATGTTTATGTATTATGTCAGGATTGAATAAATTGTTTCTCCATAGAATTATTACCCCCCTTCTTTGTTTTAAAATTGGAACATGCTAATGTCTTGAACTCACTTGAGTTCCATGTGAGATTATCATTGCTCTCAAAATGTGTTTCCTGTAAAAAAAATATTTGTGATCTATTTAAGTTTAGATATTTTAGTAAGTTAGATCTTTTATTTGGACTATTTAGACCATTAATGTTTAACAATAATATAGAAAGGTCCATATCAAATTATTTTGAGGAAATATTTAAAGGTGTCATTGACTTTACCTGAAATCATCCCCTCCTTAAAAAATAAAGTAGCATTGATTAGTACATAATCAATTATCTCAGTGAAGCATGTTATCACTAAGGTACTCAACAAGTATACGTCAGGCTCGGTAAAAATAATGAATAATTTAAAAACTAAAATAAATACTAAAGTTAAAGTAGTTAGCTCATTAATCCCTACCCACCATGGAATGAAACACATTCCTAGTGCAACAGATTGAAACATCTGGTGAACTATCACTCTAACTTCCTTTTCCCATTCCTTTGAGCTCCATATATACTGTAAATAATCAAGAAGTCTAATAAACAACTATTGTGATTTAAAAACATTTGGCTGTAGAAGGCATTGTTTAATATGAATTAACTACTATATCATTACCATCTAAACATAGAAAACAAATGCAGCTGAATTATACTAATTATTAACTTATTCAGCTCATTGTATCAACATAACTTTCCATATTGGATATGAATTCACTTGTTTAAACACACAGACACTTTAATCCTTAATCACAAGGCTTCCAAGCAATAATATAAATTAAAAAAGAATATCACATCTTATAATATATAAACATATGCTTTCAAGAACTGTTCATCAGATTTAAAAGAGACTGTATAATTAAGCCTATATTCATATTATAAGGTAATTACCTTATAATCTGAATATAGGCTTAATCTTATTATATTTCAGCTAATAGTTATAGTAATGCTTTAGAAAGGCAGTAAAAAAATGCATATGTTTAAATTATCTAAGTGGTGTAACGCATAGTAGTTTCTATGAATATGTTGATCAGGTACTTATATCATTTTAGTTGCTTGGTTTACTTTAATAATGGTTTTGTTAAAATATGGTTCAAACAACAATCAGATTTAATTTTATATTCTCTTGTACGGGGTGTAACTAGATAAGGGAAATCTAGCTTGTTTCCTAAAGTGTGTTGTGAATGTGCTTCTATAGGGTACGAGTATACCAACAGCCAATCAAAACCTTATCTACTTGTTGTTATGACAACATTAAACTACTCTGCAATTGTAAAGATAGGAGAAAACTTCTTCCCTAGCTCATGCAAACTGCAGTCTAAATAGACTTTTATAAAACTTCATGAGCATTTATTTCCTGCTCAAACAACTGCTGTGAAAATGGAAGAGAGAGAAAGAAAAAAAAAAGGCTCAAAACACTGACACTCTCCCTCGCAAGGAGCACACCACCCTTGACCCAAAGACACCAGGGTCAGTTCACATCATGTCCATTGCACATTTAACCCCACTCTCTGCATACTATCTGACCTCAAACAACACCAATTCACTCGACCGACAGTGCTTCTCATATCTGACCCGACAGAACTGTACATCAATTCCACATATTCTGCAACTACAACCAACAAAAACCGCACCATTCATTATCAATTCAGAAGGGAAAGCAGTACATCACCAGAATTACAACAGTTCCTGGTCTCTATTCCACAGAGAAATCCCACCAATTATCCCCAAGTTAAGATTGCCAGATACTTCAACAAACCCTGCCCAGAAAATCACTCCACTATCAGCCAACTTCCCAAAATAGGAACAATCGCCAAGCCATTCCAAGTAACAACTATTTCAGTAATGCAGCCAACAAGAAACCCAAACCCTACTTTCAGTAACAATTTTTTTCCTCTAGCTGCAACAATAGTGCCAGTCCTTGCAGCAAGCACACAATGACAGACCGGACAAGATTTCAAATAGGGCATAACCCTGGGGTACAACCTTTCTTCATCAGTGCATCTGAGGCAAGAAGAAAAAAAAAATGTTTTTCACCATAATACCAACAGTGATGATTACGGCAATACTCTCCAGAAGCATATACATTGTTTAAGGCCATTGCGAAGACCCCAGCTAATTATCAGTGACTGCAATGTGTATATTATGCAATAGGCTGTGGGCAGTATAACAAAGGTCAAAATAAATAGGTATCCAATAATTGTCATTTATGCCAGGGAAGGAAGTTGATGTTTTAATACTGTAATGAATATAAATTAATGTGTAGTCTGTGTGTATTTGTAGTTCATTAGATCACCTCTTCCATACATTACTCTAATGCATCGTCCAAAGGCAGGACATTCATTTTCACTTAATTCAAATAATTCTATACTGTTCCCGATCACAGTATGTTAGTTACTAATCGATCTAACATTTTTACATGGAATGAAATTTAGGTAGCATATTTAAAATGTAAAAACAAAAATAGAGAGAAAAAAAAAATAACTCTTTTATACGCACCTAGACTGACAACCACACACCAGTTTGGAACAATCAAAGCCAATCAGATAAAGCATATATATATTTACTCTACCATTACTAAATGATAAGCAAGGTAAACTCTAGATTTATATTATAGACAATTTACTACATGTAATAACTGCAACTCGAAACGAGTCTCTTTCTTAATATCCTCATTCACATCAGCAATGAGGAAATACCTTTTTGTTACTTTAATTTTAACTGACGGATCTCAATAGTGTTTCTCCATTTAAAAATGGGAACGTTTCGTAGCTACAAGGAACATTTCATTAATATAGTCTAAAAAGGCTATAAGTGCTACTGTATGAGACTCAGACTGAAAATAACAATAAGCATTTTAATAAGAAGAAAATTAATTAATTAAATAATAGACATGACACTAGTAGGCTGAAAAACATAGTTATAAAACATAATAATTTAACTTTGATATTACTAGATTAAATAAATAGCTGTATTAAGCAGTAGAAATTTTTAACATTTATTTATTAAAACAAAGAGAAGAAGAGAAACTTAATAGGATGATAAGACAAGTATAAATAGTTATAGGAAACATACCTTTTTTGTATATATATGTTGTGAATAGATGCATGAGATTAAAGGTATTAATACATAGTGAGACCATTTAGATGCTTTTAATAGTTAGGTTGCAGTTGACACTTTGAGAGATCACATTCAAAAGGGAGATGTGGGTTAAGTAGGATTTGCAGATTAGCCAGTAGTTAAGGGAATGGAGAGAATGGACAAGTCAGGTAGCCCTTCTCTGCGGTCAGAGTCTTTATCTCTGTGTTTACAGATGGCAAAGCAGAGCAGAGATAGGTAGTCCTTCTCTGCGGTCAGAGTCTTTATCTCTGTGTTTACAGATGGCGAAGCAAAGCAGAGATAGGTAATCCTTCTCTGCGGTCAGAGTCCTTATCTCTGTGTTTACAGATGGTGAAGCAGAGCAGAGATAGGTAGTCCTTCTCTGCAGTCAGAGTCTTTATCTCTGTGTTTACAGATGGTGAAGCAGAGCAGAGATGGGTAATCCTTCTCTGTGGTCAGAGTGTTTATCTCTGTGTTTACAGATGGCGAAGCAGAGCAGAGATAGGCAGTCCTCTGCGGTCAGAGTCTTTATCTCTGTGTTTACAGATGGCAAAGCAGAGCAGAGATAGGTAGCCCTTCTCTGCGGTCAGAGTCTTTATCTCTGTGTTTACAGATGGTGAAGCAGAGCAGAGATAGATAGTCCTTCTCTGCGGTCAGAGTCTTTATCTCTGTGTTTACAGATGGCGAAGCAGAGCATAGATAGGTAGTCCTTCTCTGTGGTCAGAGTCTTTATCTCTGTGTTTACAGATGGTGAAGCAGAGCAGAGATAGGTAGTCCTTCTCTGCGGTCAGAGTCTTTATCTCTGTGTTTACAGATGGCGAAGCAGAGCAGAGATAGGTAGTCCTTCTCTGTGGTCAGAGTCTTTATCTCTGTGTTTACAGATGGCTAAGCAGAGCAGAGACAGGTAGTCCTTCTCTGCGGTCAGAGTCTTTATCTCTGTGTTTACAGTTGGCGAAGCAGAGCAGAGATAGGTAGTCCTTCTCTGCGGTCAGAGTCTTTATCTCTGCGTTTACAGATGGTGAAGCAGAGCAGAGATAGGTAGTCCTTCTCTGCGGTCAGAGTCTTTATCATTGTGTTTAAAGATGGTGAAGCAGAGCAGAGATAGGTAGTCCTTCTCTGCAGTCAGAGTCTTTATCATTGTGTTTAAAGATGGTGAAGCAGAGCAGAGATAGGTAGTCCTTCTCTGCGGTCAGAGTCTTTATCTCTGTGTTTACAGATGGCAAAGCAGAGCAGAGATAGGTAGTCCTTCTCTGCGGTCAGAGTCTTTATCTCTGTGTTTACAGATGGCGAAGCAGAGCAGAGATAGGTAGTCCTTCTCCGCGGTCAGAGTCTTTATCTCTGCATTTACAGATGGCGAAGCAGAGCAGAGGTAGGTAGTCCTTCTCCGCGGTCAGAATCTTTATCGCTGCGTTTACAGATGGCAAAGCAGAGCAGAGATAGGTAGTCCTTCTCTGCAGTCAGAGTCTTTATCTCTGTGTTTAAAGATGGTGAAGCAGAGCAGAGATAGGTAGTCCTTCTCTGTGGTCAGAGTCTTTATCTCTGTGTTTACAGATGGTGAAGCAGAGCAGAGATAGGTAGTCCTTCTCTGCGGTCAGAGTCTTTATCTCTGTGTTTACAGATGGCGAAGCAGAGCAGAGATAGGTAGTCCTTCTCTGCGGTCAGAGTCTTTATCTCTGTGTTTACAGATGGCGAAGCAGAGCAGAGATAGGTAGTCCTCCTCTGCGGTCAGAGTCTTTATCTCTATGTTTACAGATGGCAAAGCAGAACAGAGATAGGTAGTCCTTCTCTGCGGTCAGAGTCTTTATCTCTGTGTTTACAGATGGCGAAGCAGAGCAGAGAATGCTAGTCCTTCTCTGCGGTCAGAGTCTTTATCTCTCTGTTTACAGATGGCGAAGCAGAGCAGAGATAGGTAATCCTTCTCTGCGGTCAGAGTCTTTATTTCTGTGTTTACAGATGGCAAAGCAGAGCAGAGATAGGTAATCCTTCTCTGCAGTCAGAGTCTTTATCTCTGTGTTTACAGATGGCGAAGCAGAGATAGGTAATCCTTCTCTGGGGTGAGAGTCTTTATCTCTGTGTTTACAGATGGTGAAGCAGAGCAGAGATAGGTAGTCCTTCTCCACGGTCAAAGTCTTTATCTCTGCATTGACAGATGGCAAAGCAGAGCAGAGATAGGTAGTCCTTCTCCATGGTCAGAGTCTTTATCTCTGTGTTTACAGATGGTGAAGCAGAGCAGAGATAGGTAGTCCTTCTCTGCGGTCAGAGTCTTTATCTCTGTGTTTACAGATGGTGAAGCAGAGCAGAGATAGGTAGTCCTTCTCTGCAGTCAGAGTCTTTATCTCTGTGTTTACAGATGGCAAAGCAGAGCAGAGATAGGTAGTCCTTCTGTGCGGTCAGAGTCTTTAACTCTGTGTTTACAGGTGGCGAAACAGAGCAGAGATAGGTAATCCTTCTCTGTGGTGAGAGTCTTTATCTCTGTGTTTACAGGTGGTGAAGCAGAGGAGCGATACGTAATCCTTCTTTGCGGTCAGAGTCTTTATCTCTGTGTTTACAGATGGCAAAGCAGAGCAGAGATGGGTAATCCTTCTCTGCGGTCAGAGTCTTTATCTCTGTGTTTACAGATGGCGAAGCAGAGCAGAGATAGGTAATCCTTCTCTGCGGTCAGAGTCTTTATCTCCGTGTTTACAGATGGCGAAGCAGAGCAGAGATAGGTAATCCTTCTCTGCGGTCAGAGTCTTTATCTCTGTGTTTACAGATGGTGAAGCAGAGCAGAGATAGGTAATCCTTCTCTGCGGTCAGAGTCTTTATCTCTGTGTTTACAGATGGCGAAGCAGAGCAGAGATAGGTAGTCCTTCTCTGCGGTCAGAGTCTTTATCTCTGTGTTTACAGATGGCGAAGCAGAGATAGGTAGTCATTCTCTGCGGTCAGTGTCTTTATCTCTGTGTTTACAGATGGTGAAGCAGAGCAGAGGTAGGTAGTCCTTCTCTGCGGTCAGAGTCTTTATCTCTGTGTTTACAGATGGCGAAGCAGAGCAGAGATAGGTAGTCCTTCTCTGCGGTCAGAGTCTTTATCTCTGTGTTTACAGATGGCGAAGCAGAGCAGAGATAGGTAGTCCTTCTCTGCAGTCAGAGTCTTTATCTCTGTGTTTACAGATGGCGAAGCAGAGCAGAGATAGGTAGTCCTTCTCTGCGGTCAGAGTCTTTATCTCTGTGTTTACAGATGGCGAAGCAGAGCAGAGATAGGTAGTTCTTCTCTGCAGTCAGAGTCTTTATCTCTGTGTTTACAGATGGTGAAGCAGAGCAGAGATGGGTAGTCCTTCTCTGCGGTCAGAGTCTTTATCTCTGTGTTTACAGATGGCAAAGCAGAGCAGAGATAGGTAGTCCTTCTCTGCAGTCAGAGTCTTTATCTCTGTGTTTACAGATGGCGAAGCAGAGCAGAGATAGGTAGTCCTTCTCTGCAGTCAGAGTCTTTATCTCTGTGTTTACAGATGGCGAAGCAGAGCAGAGATAGGTAGTCCTTCTCTGCGGTCAGAGTCTTTATCTCTGTGTTTACAGATGGCGAAGCAGAGCAGAGATAGGTAGTTCTTCTCTGCAGTCAGAGTCTTTATCTCTGTGTTTACAGATGGTGAAGCAGAGCAGAGATGGGTAGTCCTTCTCTGCGGTCAGAGTCTTTATCTCTGTGTTTACAGATGGCAAAGCAGAGCAGAGATAGGTAGTCCTTCTCTGCAGTCAGAGTCTTTATCTCTGTGTTTACAGATGGTGAAGCAGAGCAGAGATAGGTAGTCCTTCTCTGCGGTCAGAGTCTTTATCTCTGTGTTTACAGATGGCAAAGCAGAGCAGAGATAGGTAGTCCTTCTCTGTGGTCAGAGTCTTTATCTCTGTGTTTACAGATGGTGAAGCAGAGCAGAGGTAGGTAATCCTTCTCTGCGGTCAGAGTCTTTATCTCTGTGTTTACAGATGGTGAAGCAGAGCAGAGATAGGTAATCCTTCTCTGCGGTCAGAGTCTTTATCTCTGTGTTTACAGATGGTGAAGCAGACCAGAGATAGGTAGTCCTTCTCTGCGGTCAGAGTCTTTATCTCTGTGTTTGCAGATGGCGAAGCAGAGCAGAGATAGGTAATCCTTCTCTGTGGTCAGAGTCTTTATTTCTGTGTTTACAGATGGTGAAGCAGAGCAGAGATGGGTAGTCCTTCTCTGCGGTCAGAGTCTTTATCTCTGTGTTTACAGATGGCGAAGCAGAGCAGAGATAGGTAGTCCTCCTCTGTGGTCAGAGTCTTTATCTCTGTGTTTACAGATGGCAAAGCAGAGCAGAGATGCAAAACAAAATAAATAGCCTTATACCTCCTAGGAGGAAGAGACTGTAAACAAATAATGCAATTTGGCTATTGGAAAATAGTAGAATGCTAACATAGGATAGAGAGGAAGCATAGAAAGAACAGCAGAGATATAAACCACTACAATGTCTTGGAAACTTCACAATGTTTCACAGTCATACCAAAAAGCAAATAAATGACAACAAAAAACTATACTGTTATAAATAGTAAACACAACCCTAAAGGGTTCTGAACAGCCATTAAAGAAATCTTACATCCCAGCCAAAAGTTCAACCCTAGCCCATCTCCCAATGACTCAGCACTCAAAATCACAATACAGTTCAACTCTTATTTCATAGATAGTATGGCATCTCTAATCAAGGATTCCCCAACATCCAATCCTAACCCTGCTCAACAGCCACATATCACCGTATCCACTTTTAGTTTCAAACCTGTGTCCTACATCCTATGTAAAACTACTCTAAAACAAACTCAAACCATGGTCTTCTTCAGCTAATGACCTTCAAGTGAGTTCCTTAAAATAATAGATGATGGCATTGTTTGTCTTGTCTCAATCCTTATAAATACATCAGTCCAGGAATCCCATGCTCCCGCTCTCTGGAAAAACGTCCCACATTATCCGTCTGCACAAAGAAGGAAATTCAACAGACATTGTTAACTTTAGATCTATAGCAACCGTATTCCTCCCTCTCCAAAATACTTGAAAAATGTATTCAAAAACAATTGTTAAACTATCTCTTGCAGGAACATGGCTTCTGTCTTTCCCATTGTACTAATTTGCACTTCTAACCTATACAGATACTGTCAATAATGCTAGAGATAATGGTAAACTAGTCTCCTCTTTATTTCTAGACTAGTTTATCATTCTAGTAGTAATCTACGAACCTGTGAACCAATGTTTAAAGCCTTCAACACAGCTGGTCACACCAAACTTCTGTTTCAGATGTCCTCATTAGGTTTTTCTCAGCCCATTTTGCTGTGGTTCAAAAGCTACCTATCCAATAGCTATCAGTAAAATGGCACTCCACCCTGTCTCCATACCTGCCAGTCATCACTGGTGCACCACAAGGCTCTATCCTTGGTCCCCTCCTCTTTAACATTCTCACCATCAGCCTCCACACATTCACACAACAGGTCTCCTCCCTAATGCAGTACACAGATGACTCCACACTTATTTGCACATATGACAACATGGCACACCTCCAAAAAATTACTCATGAAGCTTTATCAGTCACTAAAGAATGGTTTTATAATGGTGAACTTATGCTCAACCTGAAAACACTAAGCCATTATTTTTTTTTCTCCAAATCCCGCTCTCATGAATAAAACAAAATTTAAAGTCCTCTCTCTTTATAAAAGAACCATTGAAGTCACTTTTCATAGAAAATTATTAGGGATGATAGTGAACGATAATCTTAAACTCAACCTACATATACAAAATTGTATAACAAAAACTCATCAAAAACTAGGGATGCTTTACACAGCCAAAAACCTAAATAAAACCAAACAAAGTGGTACTTGTGACATACTGTATAATGCTCTTCAGAATATTCTGCCACAGCTAAAATTCTGACATGTAAACACACATAGACAAAACACACAAGTCCACACAAACACATGCATATGCACACAAATATTCCAAACACAGAGACACATTCACAGGCACACACAAATAGAAGCACATTTAAAACAATTTATTTGCTGCGCTTGTTAAAACCCATCTAATCTCCACCCTACTCTACGCCTCCCCCATTTATGCCAACCTATCCAGAATTAATCTAAACAAACTGGCAACCTCCTTTAATAATATCGCCAGATTTGCCATGGGCTCCCCCTTTCAAACCCAACATTGCCAAAATCTGAAACAGCTAGGATGGCTGGAATTTGAAAATCAGGTTCTTCTTCAACAACTTACTATCACTCACAAGGTTCTGTACCATCCCACTAATACCTCTGTACTCTGTAACCTTATTAGTCCTTACAAAAATCTTAAAAATCTATGTTCATCTAACAGGTTACTAGTAGCCACCCAAAAATCCAATAACAAATCTGGTGACTGCTTTTTACTAACGTTGTTGGAAACATTTGGAATAAGCTTCCAAAGAATCTAACTTCCCTTACATCTGCACCACTTTTCAAGAACCAAGTAAGAGCCTTCCTTAAATTTCAATGGTTATGTACGTGTATTAACCAGATTGATACCCTCTCCTCTTGCTAAACTACCTCTAAACCTACTTCAACAATTATATCTGTTTCATATTTCCTTCTCTATATGTTAATGAAACATTACAATTTCTTGAGCTTAATTTCAGCTTTTTCTATTCCTTCCTGAACTACAACATAATATAAACTAGCCCTTTAGACATTACATGTTATCCCAATAACTGTTACTATTTATGTACATAACAGGTTTGATAGATACTAGCCATTTGTTTCACGTTCTCTCTCTGTCTGATATACTGCTCTAAATCTACTATATCTGTCTTCTATAGTTACTTTAGCTGCTCTTAATCTCTCTACACCTGTTCCAATATAATTATTTCTTTTTATCTTTTTTTCCGCTCTCACCTACTAACTTAAACTAAATGTACGGTAAAGTGTTTTTTTTTTTCTTTTTGTTTTTTTACATATTAATCTATTTTGTAATGTCTCTCATTAAGTAGATGCATACTATCTTTATTTCACTTTGTATAATCCTGTTTGGAGCTTTTCTCCCCAGACCTCTATTGAAAATGTACATATATCCAAATAAACTAGCCCAGTCAACAAATGTAAAATAAATAAAATAAATTTACTGCTTAAGGACTGACAACAAAAGCTCAGATTGACTTAAGGATTTAAATGCCATTAGAACAGTGGGACATGATGGAGCAGGAACAATTTTCAACACGTTTTCTAGGGCAGAGAAAGAAGATTCAATTTCCCATTCTTCCATATGCTGATGTATAAAAAGGCAGCTAGAGCGAAACTAGTATGAGCAAAACTGGGATGCATGTGTTTGGGTACATAAATGCAGCAGCATCCCTATGTAATCATGTGATACTGAGAGCATGAAATCAACCATTATAACCCCCACCCCCTACCTGACAGCGCAGCTGGGAGTCTACTGCCCAGATCTCATCCCTAGTGTAAATAAACGAGCAGCATAGGTAATTGGAAGACCCGCATGTAAGATCACAAAGTGAGTAGTTTAAAAAAATTAAATTCAACCAAACCAAGTCTAACCCTGCAGTAACTTACTTTGTAACTCTTCTTTGTGGAGGAATGTGTGAAATATTATTGCCTTTAAAACTCATGGGTTAAAAGTGTCTTCAGACATAAACACAGAATATTTATATTATGTGCTTTTAGCACCAAGAAACCACATTCTATCATGTAATGGGTACATAACAGTCAGGCTTGCTTATGTAGATGAGGCTCACTCATGGCGTATGCCCATGTAACAGACTGTTTAGTCAGATTACAACAGAAATGTCTCTACTAATGGGCAAAAGGGCAGATGAATATTGGCATTTGTGATGCATTGCTCTTACATAGCTCTTATGTACACATTTTAACTATTAAAGTTTTGATGTATTTTTAAAAAAAATGGCCATTAAGCCATCTTCTTTAAAAGTAAAAAGGCAAACTATACTTTTCTAATTATCTTCAAGGTCAAAAATGGGAGAGGAAATTGTTAGTAACCTGATAATGATGATGACCATGGTGGAGTCTGAATTGTGGAGAGATAATTTCATTTGTAGTCTTTAAAGTGTTTATCCACAGGTGAAATGACAGAGGAAGAAAATCTATGTTCTGCAGAACCTACTGGAATGCTACAGTTAACGTCTGGTCCGCTCATGTCCTGTGCATTTGTCACATGGCCTAGGATTCCCTGAGCCCTTCTACTTATCTACAGCATAAGGGATGTGATATAAGTTACAGTGTAGCACTCCCATAACATATCTTACTGCATCTCACAGGTATACTGAGTAGGCTTGCTTGGCAATGGATATATTGGAGCATTAGTCAACACACAGAGTAGTGCAACAGGCTGCCTTTCGCCTTGTTGACTGATTTTGACTGTAGCAACATTGGTGGGTTCTTAGAGCAAAACAAAACATAAATGAATGATGAGAAGGCTTTTTGGTATATTTAGTGAATAAATGAGAATCAGAGGTAGAAATGCCATAAAGTGGATCGGTCATGTTTAGAAGCATCTTTATTTTACAATTAATTTCTTTTCCACTTGTGTCCCTCATGATAACATTGTAAATGATTTTCTAAAAAATAAAGACTATAGTGTGCTGTTTGAATTTTTAGGTTTAGTGTTTACTCAGTTTTTCTCTATGATCACAACCACACAATAATGCCGTGGTAGATACTGATCAAAGATTTATTTACAACTGCAAATCATTATGTGTAATTAAAATAACAACATCTTTACAGAAGTTGGGTCTTATGTACATTGTGGTTTCACTGCTACGACATCATGTGTTCATTTTCAATGTGAGGTGCTCCTTCAGCAAGAACTAGTTGACAACTTACCTTTCTAGAAAGAAAGAAACAATTTATGATGCATTTAACATGGAAATACAGTAATTTATGCATTAGTTTACGTAGGAAGACATTTTGGGTTCAGTCTGTCATGATGTCATGGAAGGGATTTTCAGCTGTGAGAAACATTACAGGGGTGATCCTTACCAACAAAATAAAATGCAAAAACAACACACTTTTTGCTTCAAAACTGTATAATTTGACATTGTATATGATAAAGAGGTTATTTCCAACTCCAAAGGTTTGTTACTTAACATTTGCTTTAGAACATAACCAATACAAAGAGATGTAATCATGGAACGTGCATTAAGATATGTTCAAATAGGGCTTCCCTGTAGAAATGCATGGTTCTGTGGTGTAATGACAAAAGTATTATTTACAGAAATGGTATAATCATGAGAGATGTAGGGATGAGGCAAGTATAACCTGCAGAGATGGAGGTCACCGGGGTATAATAAAAGAGGGACTTCAGGGTTGTTAAGTATTTTGGTATAATGAGAGAGGTGTGTTACAAAAGGTGTTGAGATATAATGAGACAAGTGAGCAAGGACCCGTAGATCCTGGGTTATAATGAGAGAAATGTTACTGATAAAGACACAGAATGCTGAGGTATGATGAGAGAGTACTGGCCAACTGATACCACTATGAAAATCATTGGTGAGATATCACTTGCTGTACTGAGTCAGTTTTTGCAGACTGTAGCTCTATCGAGAAAAAGAGCAAATGTCATTCAAAGAAATACAAGGCAATGAAAATGCTGCAAATTCTGGTCAGTCATATTGGAGAAATTGACAAATTCTTTATGCCTGTGTACAATGGAGAGAGAGAGAGAGAGAGAGAGAGAGAAAAGAAGGCTGGAATACAGAGAAAATGAGAGAAATTATTCAGTGGTTCAAAAGAGAAAATGAGAAAGAAATAATTCAGTGGTTCAAAGCAGTCACAGGTGACAAAACATTAAGAAGAAAACACATTTTGTGATGAGTGACAAGTTACCAGGGAATATCGAATTAACTCCTGGAAAACGGTATAGTAATTATTAATATGAACAGACATTTCTTCTCAGAAAGAGTGAAGGAGGGGTGCACAAAATTAATTGCTGAACGAAGTGATGGAAACAGGTCAAGGGCTTAAGGAGAAGAGCAGTATATTATTGAAGAAAGCATGTGACACACTTTAGCCTGTCAGCATAACAGCAATAAGCTGAAGGCATTATCATGTGACATCTGTGGAATTTGCAGCTGGAAGCTGAAAAGTTCAGAAGGGGCAAGCCCTGTTAGTGGTCATTACCCGCCATCTGCATTGCATGTTTCTGTTAATTATTTTGAATGTTCAATACTCCATTAATTCAAACTCTGGGCCTCCAAAGAGACCTTACATGAGTTTTTCAAGAATCATAGAATAACAGCTGCATACACACCCTTGGTGAACCATTTGTGTAATGCAGTCTTGAATACTTCAAGATTTCCAGAACTTCTAATATCTAGCAATAAGTTATTCCAAAGCTTGCCATTTCTTCATTAGATGATCTTCCCCAAAAATGGCATCATGGATAGGAGTAGTCACTAATAAACAACTATTTCTAGTTCCTAATGAGTACAACCTAAAACCTGATGCCAGTACACATTTATACAATAAAATTAGGTCACGTCTAACCAGTCTATAAGTAACCAACTACAATAATAGCCTGGTCAGTCTGTTATTGCAACTTGTTTAATCATATCAATTTAAATTGTATAAATTGTTTGTATTCTTTCCAGTCTGCAGTACTGATAACAGTTATTGACGCATGCTGCTGCACAACATTCAATGACAGGTCTCACTAGTATTTTATAAACCAGGAATAGAACTTGTCCATCTCTACAGGCTACACTTCTTAAGATGTTCTTTATAATTACACAACTCTTCCTGACTATTATTTGATTGCTTTCCCTGCATGTGAGCCTACTGTCTACATAAAACAAAATAATAATAACTTAAGATGTTCAATATTAGATCACTGTTGCTGTAGCATAAGCTATTTGGGTTTTATCTCCAGCAACTGTCCAGCTTTCAAAGCTTAAGGGCACCTTATATGTGCAGTAACTGTCAGCAACTCCATACAGAAGTACAGTTAGACTGCCTAAATAATCAGAGCTTTTTTGCCACTGAAGTATGCTCCTTCGGAGGGTACTGTGGAACCGTCAGTCAGCGAGCCTTCAAGACTGGGCAGATAAGTCCCTTTTTGGTGAAAACCTTTTATTATGATTATTTTTATTATTATTTTTTCTGAAGAAAACGTGTGAATTTATATCTGAAATATAATGTTTGCTAGGAAACAAAATGTTTTTGGACTGTCGATGCATTTCTAAGGGAGTTTTGGTCTGTGACTACTTAAGTGAATTTTTTGCCAACATTTTATTTCGGGTTCTGTAGGTTTGTGTTTTAGGGCAGGATATTATGCTTGGGGACTGTCAGTAGTTTACTTACCTTAAAACCACTTGTTTTCTTTTTTTTTTTTCAATAATAATTCTTTATTTTTCCTTTTTTTTTCTAAATGTTAATACAATACTGCAACCTATTTATAATATATACATGAATGCTTCCAACAGTTACATAGAGTCATTATACATAACTATACACTTCCAAATAGATATTACAGAAAAAAAAAAAAAAGTAAAAATCTAGTATCAATATAAGGCTTGTCTATAGACAACTCTATATTTAGTCTGTACTTCCCGGAGAAAAGTGGAATGGAACTTTAAGCTAAGACAATGTTAAAGATTTGCTCCCATATTTTTGTATTATTTACACTTTTCTTATGATCACTAATTAATAATTTATGTGCTAGGATATGTTTTATCGCTACCCTCTTGAAATTTTCCCATGAAGTCTGGGATGGATTCAACCAATTTGTAGCAATATACAGCTTCATTAACAAAAAAATATTTAGAAGATTAATCCTTTGGGATCTATCCAAATTAGTTGGTGGAATATGCAGAATCATAAACTCCCAAGAGAGTGTAGACTGTTGATATCCCATTTTTTGTAGTTGGAATTTCAAAGAATTCCAGAGTTTAAAAATACATTTACAACTCCAGAACATGTGTAAAAGGTCAGCCATTTGATCTATACAATATGGACATTTGGGTGAGTTTTTTGAGTTAAATTTATGTAAAGTGAGACGCGTATAATACGCATTATTAAATATCATCAACTGAGTAAATAATAACTTCTGAAGGGACACTGATTTTAAGGTTAAGTTAATTGCTCTCACTATTTTACTATCTTCAATCGTTAACAATTTCTCCTTCCAGTATTTCGATAAAAGTATTTGGTTATTATATTTCACCTCTTTCATCAAACTATATGACGCTGTTATATATTTACATTCCTGTGTTAAGGTTTGCCATATGTTTAGGCAAATGTTTAAATCTTCTTCTTTAATTTTGAAATTCCTATTACTAAAATAGCTTATTGATAAGTCCTTTAACTGTCTCATTATAATTAAATACGAGTTAGGGAGATCCATCTCTCTTAGTATGTTATGTATTGAGATACCTAGAAAGGGATATAAATCGAGTATGGTTAAATTACTTATAAGTGGGAATTTCTTAAGGTCTATCAACTGATTACCAATTTTCAAATTCGGGTTTTTGTGAAATGGTTGAAAAATCATCATATATTGTAAAAGATTTAGTGAGTTAAACAGACTTTGTACTGATATTATATATATTTTGATATGCTCCATCAAAGCGTACATTTTAAGGGTATCTTTGTTTAAAAAAGGTAATGCCTTACAATTAATACCCAGACCAGCAACATGTTTATGATTTAGAATCAACCACTTAGGAGCCCATTTCGAATTGATCCTATCAAAGTTAACTACTCTTAGAATTCTATTAGCATTTATTATTAAATAATATGTTTCAAAGTTCAGTAGTTCCAACCCACCCCTATTTTTCGGAGTCATCAGTTTGTCATAAGATATCCTAAATTTTCAAGGTTCCCATACAAATCTAGCTAATTCTGTATGAAGTTGTTTGAAGAATTTCTTGGAAATTTGAACTTGAGTAGCTCTAAAGATATATAATATTCTGGGAAGTATGTTCATTTTAATAATTGAGGTCTTTGCCATTATTGGTAATTTCAGATTATCCCATCTTTTTAAATCAGAGACTATCTGTTCCCAAATTAACTTAACATTATTTACGTAAAAGTCTCTATTATCTGTTGAAAAAACAACCCCTAAATATTTTATTTTTTCTTCGGATTTTACCTGCCCTACCAATGGTAAAAGCGAGAAGGGTGTAGGCGTCTTTAATGGGAATACCTTGTTTTTTTTAAATTTATTTTGTAATTAGATATTTTTGCAAAGTCTTCCACAGCTTTTAATATTTTCTTAATATCTGAAACCGGTGTTGTGCAGTAAATATTCAAATCGTCCGCAAAAGCAGCCATGGAAATCTTCGTACCATAAATTATTGGAGCATTGTGATAAATATTTTGTTTGATATGTAGAAATAATGGTTCTAAATATAAATTGAATAATATAGGAGATAACGGACATCCTTGACGGGTACCATTCTTAATTTGAATTCTTTTTGAGAGATTCCTATTAATAACTAGATTTGTATAAGGATTATTATATAGTTTTTTTAAAGTTAAAATGAATTATTGCGGTATATTAAAACATGCTAAAATATCAAACAAACATTCTAGGTTCACTCTATCAAAAGCTTTTGTGCGTCAATTATGAGTGCATATGCATTAAAGTTCCTGTGAGTGGCATAAGAAATCAGTGTATGAAGTGATAACGTATTATCTGTAGTTTGTCTGCCATTTATAAAACCGGCTTGTTCATCTGATATTATCAGGTTAATTACCTTCTTCAATCTATTAGCCAAAATCGATGTCATAATTTTCATATCTATATTCAAAAGTGAAATAGGTCTATAATTATCCGGGTTATGTAAATCAGTATTCTCTTTCGGTATAAGAATAGTTTTCGAAGCATTAAAGTGCAGGTCAGTAATTTTATTATTAGCTATATAGTTGAATACCTGTGGAAGTATTTTCCCCAATATATCACTAAAAGTTTTATAGAATTCTGTGGTCAAACCATCCGGTCCCGGAGCTTTATATGGCTTCAACTTCTTAATTGCATCAGTTATCTCCTCTGAAGAAATTGGTTTAACTAAGTTCATATGAAGCTCATCACCAATCTTCGGAAAGATAATTTTCTGCAGAAAATCATTATTACTCTTATTTATATTTACTTCCTGTTGCTCACCATATACTTGTGAAAATATTATTTCAAATGCCTTCATGATATCGTCAGTGTTGGTATATGTTTTATTGTTAAAGTGTATTTCAGAGATTTGAGAAGGTATTTTCGATTGATTAATAATACGTGCTAGTGCTTTTGAAGGGGTCTGTATGTGATTGGCATATTTTACCAGCATTTTCTGCTCATAAAATGATAATTTACTGTTTTGTAATAAAAAAAGGTCCTTCTGATATTTTAATAACTCCATTTCAGTTTGTTTACTATAATTCCCAATTAGATCCTGATCCAGTAATTTAATTTTAGTTTCCAATTCTTGTATGTCTCTCACTTGTAATTTCTTATAAAAAGTAGCCTTTTGGAGAAACATTCCTCTAATTTGTGTTTTGGTAGTTGCCCATTCTATGTCAGGAGGATGACGGTGTTCCGAAAGATTAGCTAGTAATTGGTTAAAGAACTCCTGAGCTTCTTTTATTACATCTTCTTTATGCAATAGATATGGATTTAATGTCCAATTATAACCTCGAAAGCGTATCTTATGACTAGTGTCCTTATTGAAAGTTAATGTGATCCTAGAATGGTCCGACAAATGTCGAAGTTGTATATATATATATATATATATATATATATATATATATATATATATATATAAGGATAAAAAACATTAGTGTGTCTGAAATTAGAAAAAAGTCGATCCTGGACCACATTTTATGACAACTTGAATAAAATGTAAAGTTATTTGCATTCATTTGATTCTTATTGTATTTAAATGGATCATATAATTTAAAATCTGTTTTAAATTCCTGTAGTGCTATCACTACTTGGTTATCAAAGGACCTATGGGAGCTTGATTTATCTAATTTAGGGTCTTGGTATGTATTCCAGTCACCTCCTATTATTATATAGTAATTATTATATTGATTCAGGATAAAATAAAGTGATGTTATGAAACATTGTTGATTGGTACATGAGGCATATATGTTAAGAAGTATCACCGGTTTATCGTAAAGTTTGGATACAAGAATCACATAACACCATCTTCCCTCTTTGTCCATTTTAAAATCTAGGATTTTCTCTTGGTACTGACTTTTAATAATAATCGCCACCCCTGCACTATTAGTTGTCCCTTCCGAAGCTATCACCTCTCTGATCCATTTCTTATTTTTAAGGGCAGTCCATTGGTCGTTAGTCAAATGGGTTTCTTGTAACAAAATAAAACATGCTTTTGACTGGAGGAGTAAATGAAAAAATAATTTCCTTTTTTCAAATTCTGGAAGCCTTTAACATTCCATAAGTCTATTATCCACATACTAAGATTTTTAAAACTTTAAAGTATATTTTAAAATTGAAAGACAATACTAGATTCAGATGTATTAGCACAGTATATAATGTCTGGAAGCAATCTTGATGTCCTATCCCTAACCAGTGCCTATCCACTATTCCCCTAGACCAGGACAAATATAGGTTTTCTACACTGTATAAACTTCTATTGGTACACATCATTACTAAATAACTGTTCTTTATCTTACAAAATAACACACTAAAAACATGCAAAAAACCTAAAATAACTACATCTAACTCTACAAAACCTAACCAAAACATTCCCTACTAAACACTGGTAACTATCTACAGCTCTTGAACACATTATTTAGTTAACACAAATGATATTCCTTACATGCAAAATTACTATTCTACCTCTCTAATAGTTAACATATATTATTAGTTCTATAATTTGGTTATATTACCCTAGAATATCTAATTATCTTATTTAAATCTAACCTAAACAGATATATGACAGTACTCCTATTAAACAGTAATGTTATTGACTTCAAAATAATACACTATATGTTTAATTTATATTTAAAGCATTAAATTTGACATTGCTTATCTAATCTAATTTATTTAACATTGTGATGACAGCAGCATTGGTGAATACAAGTAGCATTAACTATGCTTAGCATATACTATATCTAAATATATAAACAATATCTAAATAGCACAGTTCCCAAATCATTCAGAACCACATCAGAAAAATAACCTTCAATTTCCCTAGGAATAACAGGATATATTATGTGTTTTTAATTTACTAACTATCCCAGCATTAAAACCCCTTTGTATCTAAACATTTACAGTATTAAAACACAATCTAAAAGCAGGAGAATAAATATTGCAGTACAATACAATATTACTGGTACATCCACATTCAGGCAAACTAACTAGGAAAATAGAATAACTATGGTAACTTTATGTTACTTCTACCATATTAATTAAATGACACATTTTAATCACTACATTAATATACAGTTTAAATCCTACCTGAATGAATTCACATTCCCTTTTACAGAAATAAAGTTAAAACATACATTAAAAGTCCACGAAGCCTCGTTTTACATTCCCAGTAGGTTCCACTTCTTCCACAGCACTCTATCTACTTCCTGGTCATGGAATCCTGTCTTCGAATTTGCAAAGGGGGAACCATTATGCAGATGGACTTCCAGATGTGCCACAACGAAAGCGGACCCTCAGCAGCATCTAAAGGACTTCCTGTTGCCTCACGAAGGAACACAGTTCGTAGAAGCTGTAAAAGTTCGTGGAATCTTCGTAAACAAGCTGGACCTGCAAAAAAAAACTAGTTAATTACTAACCAAAGGGCCTGGTGAAGAAGAAAGAACAAACAAAGGATTTTGGAGCCTCGAGGTATAGTAGGCATGGAATCCCAGTATCCACGTTGTTGTAAACAGACTGAATGTTCCAGTTAAGCTTCCGAAGTTGGGAGGGATTTGAAAATCTTCAAAAAGGTAAGCTTTGCTTCTTTTTTTGTAGAAATGGAATATTTGGATCCATCAACTGTAAAAATTAATGTGTTAGGATATTTCATCTGGAATTTAATATTCTTTTCAATAAGGAACTTGCAGTATGGAGCTAATGCTTGTCTGGCTTGTCTTATTTGCAATGGTAAATCTTGTCCCATAGAAACTCTATTATTTTGCCACATAACATAACCTCCATTCTTTTTAACAGTTAGAATTATTTTATTTACATCCTGGTAGTTGAGAATGTTGACATAAACCGGTCTAGGAATATTTGAGGCTTGTGTTTCCCTGAGAGCTCTATGGGCTCTTTCTATAACAATTTGCTTAGCCATATCAGAGTCATTGAACAATATTTCAAGTATTTGTATAATGGTAGACATTAGATCATTATATTGAATAGTTTCAGGAATTCCTCTGATAATTATGTTGTTCCTTCTGGATCTTGCCTCCAAGTCCAGAATCTTGTTTTGCATAGATTGAATATCCAGGTCATGAATATCTGTTTGTTTTGTAAGCAATGTTATTCTGTCATCATTTTCGGATATCCTAGCTTCTGATTTATCCATCCTTTCAAGAATTTGACTGCATGTGGTACCAAAAGAAAGTACCTGGTTTGAAAGTTCTTTTAAAGCTTCTTGTATGGGCAACAAAGCAGTTTTGATGTCTTCCATGTTAGCCAGTTGATCCGGTTTATTTGTCATTCCAGTTTTTAAAAGTTCCTGTTATTTTACAGTTTTCTGTCTTTTAATTGTTGAATCTTTTTCTGGTGACTGTAGTGCTGATAGTTTGGTTTTAGTTGTTGTTGTTTCCATGCTTTTTTCCTCTTTTGACATCGTGAAACAGAAGTCAGACAGATCCTTTGTTTAATATTCTTTTCAGAGTCAGGCAAACAATCAGCTCTAATCCTGTGAATTTAATTAATTTCCTTCTGTTCTTTTACCTCTCAGGCAATGTTTGATTGTAGTAGAATAGTTATATCCAACGATTAATGCAAAAAATCTTGTAGTATAATCTCAGGGTTGGTTTTTATTCCGAGTATCTGGAGAGCTGTAGATGTACAGTGTCTACAGAATGGCGGCCATCTTTGTCTCCCAGAACCACTTGTTTTCTGCCATACCTTTTACCAACTCATTCAGGTTCAGTTATCTCTGAGATCTTAGTCTCAACTTAAACTGTGCAGCAGCTACTGGTCCCTGCAGTTTTAACTTCTGTCCACAAGAAGAAAAAAACTGGTCAAGGAGTCTTTTGGTGCCAGACTGGCTCCTGTTGTGCCACAGTCACTGGTGGGTGATTCTGCTCTGGCTGCTTCTGGTTCCTCAGACCTCTCATATTTTTCCTTGGTCCCCCTGTTGTTGCAGCTACAGCCAGCAAAGACCGGGGGATAGCCACCTCCTCTAAGGTTGTAGGGATGCCTGTGGTGGGTAAGGGTGAACCACTCTTGCTAGTCATAGGGGAAGGGGCAGGTGAAGGTCTTTTATTCATCTTGGATGGAGAATCTGCTTCTGGGATAAGTATGCCTTCTAAGGGTCAGTATTTTTCATGGAATTTACCAGGAAATGTGAATTTAGGGATAAAATTGTATCTTCATTTATTTATTTATTTATTGAGTTTGTTAAGGAAGATGCAGCAGTGATGAATTCTGACCAATTTCAGTCTCAGACCAGGGTCAATAATATGAACATTCATACAGAGTACATAATATAACAAAAACATGAAGTGACAATGAATATAATACAAAGAATAAGAAAAGCTGAGAATACAGACATACATAAACCAGTGAAGTGAGAGGATAAAATGACACTGATATCAGTATACATTTAAGTACTAAGCTTGCTTTATATTTAGGAAGATAAAGCAACATATATACAGGCTTAGTATATAGACGTCCGGGGTGGGAGAATTGAAGAAATGGAGACTAGTAGGACAGGTAAGGTAAAGGAAAGCTATTAGTTGATGTAGGTTATATGGTTTGTTGGGCTGCAGAAACATTTAGTTTGGTTAAGTGGATAAGATTTTAGCAGTCTATGGAACTTGGGGTAAAATGAAGTGTCTTTAAGTTTGGGTGGTAAGAGTTCTCCTAGTCTGGAACTGAAAACTGAGAATGCATGATCAGAGGCATGAAGTTTGGAAAGTGGGATTTGTGTTAAAGGACCTGTATGATTCAGGTTTCTGCGAATGTATGTGGGAACTTATCTCAGTTACAGGTTAAAGAAGGGAGAGTCTGTTCATGTAGGAGCAGGAAAAGTTGTGAGCCAAGTAGTAGGTCTGTACTTTGTTTCACTGGGAGTCCATTTGCTTTTTCTAGAGTTATTTCTCCCTTTTCCTTGCCTCACACTTATATTGATTTTCAGTCAAGAGAGCAGGTATTGCAGGGTGATGGATGTGTTTCAGGAATTTCTACTCAGTCTTAACATTCTGATTCTGAAGAAATTATTGTTTCAAATTTACCTTTTGAAAATATATATTTCTCTGAAACTTTATCAACAGTGAAAGAGGTTTTTCAATGGGGGGAGAATGAAATCCCTATTTCACAGAAAATGAATTATGATTTCTTACAGCTGGGTATGCCTAAAGCTGCAATTATTCCTTTTCTTCTGACCGCTTTAGATCATAGGATCATAGGAAGTTACTAGACTGTTGGCTCTGAGGCCCTTACAAGCCTAACCAAGAATTTAGCCCATGTTCCAACAATTCAGCACCTGATGCCCCTGTCCAGCAGGGACACAGGAGGAATCCCAGGGGTGTATTTCCTGTTCCCCATCAAGTTATCCAGGTTGTGCTTAAAAAGGGTTAATGAGGTACTTTGCTTGATGTGGAGAGAAAGTCTTTTCTGCAGAAAGGGGAGTCTCTGGGACACAAATCTATCCCACCAACAAGTCCTATTGATGTCACAGACCAGGTTGAGGTCACGCGTGCAGGTTACTTGAGTGGAGCTTGACTTGCAGATATGCAACAGTCCCATCAAGGTGGGGTCTGAGATTCCTTTGTATGCCAGACAGAAGCCACCACTGAGGAGTCTGTATGAGACTGAATAGAGGGACAGGGCTTTAGCCTATCTGCGTAGGGTAGATGTTTGATGCTCTGGAATCTTCTGATGAGGAACTTCTGTTGTCTCTCCAGGTGCTGCAAGTGCTTTCTGAAGTACATGCTGAAAAGGGCATTGTACTCAATAATGGATTTTATAAGGGATGAATACAGGGATGTTATGGCCTCCTTGTCCCTGGATGAGATATCCTTACTAATGAGGTGGGCCATGTAGAAAGCATTCTGTACAATGGAGGCAATAAGGTGATCAAAAGTCAGTTTGATATCAACCTGGGTACCCAAGTCCCTTATGACTGATTCCATGCTTAGGACATTGTTATTAATGTGATCATTTCTGGGAACATCGCTCTCCCCAAAGGGGATGATGATGCATTTTTTGGCATTCAGTTTGAGGCCACGTTTCTGTCATCAGTCATTTGTTTGGGTGAGACCCTCTTGGAGGATGTCCACATCACAAAGGGAATTGATGACAGCACCCAGCCTGCAGTCATCTGCAAACTTGGTCACCCATAGCCCACTGGTTTTGGCCTGCACCTCAAAAAATATATCCCAAACAACAGGGGCCCCAAGACCGATCCCTCAGGTACACAGCTCATTATGAGTCTACAGCTTGGGGTGGCTTCCCCTATTTTGATTAGGTGGGTTCTATCAGTGAGCCAGTTTGCTAAGCATTTGGTAACATATGGATTGATGCCTAGTTCAGAGAGTTCATCTATTATACCCAAGTGGGGAATAGCATTGAAGGCTTTGGCCAGGTCAAGGTAGGCGGTGTGCACCATCTTCCCCTCATCCATGGCTTTGGTAACTGCCTCAAAGAAGTCAACCAAATTTAACAGGCATGACTTCCCCTTGATGAAACCAAACTGTGTGGGATCGTGTGCTTGGAGGCTGCCAATATCCTTGTTAATGAGGTCCATGATAATCCACTCCATGGCCTTGCAGATCAGGCTAGTTAGGCTGATGGGTCTATAATTTCCTGGATAAGTGGATGCTCTACCTTTGTGCAAAGGGATGACAGTGGCTGTCCTCCACTCAGCTGGGATGAAGCCAGTACTCAGGTTTTGGTTGAATAGGGTGCCTAATAGTACTGCAAGTTCCTGCCTGAGTTCATGAAGGATGCAGCCTAGGATGATATCAGGTACCATGCAGGCTGTGTTTTTGCCTTTGAGAGGATAGTGTTGACTTACTCCCTAGAGATAAATGGAGAAGGCAGGTGCTGGGCATGTCCTGATTTACTGATGGTGGGACAGAGGGGTGAAGATTTTACTGAACCTGTCTACCAGCAGGTTGGCTATATCTTCGGTGTTTGTGTATGCAGTGTCCTTAACCACCAGTTCTGAGCAGATCTAAGTGCTTCCTTTGAGATTGCAGACATATGTGAAGAAGGCCTCATGATTGGCTTTAGTAGATGTGGCCAGTTTGGACTTGAAGTTTGCTTTGAAGGATTTTAATAGTGCTCTTATTTGCTTATTTAGGCTAAGGAGAGATTGCTTCCAATTAGGCACCTGCTCCTCCTTGGTCCTGGACAGCATTTTTTCCTTTTATTATAGAGTTTATTTATTGCAGATGTCTACCAGACAGGTTTACTCTTCCTTGAGGAGGAGGATTTTGTTCTTTTAGGTATTCCTGATTACATGCAGTTTTTCTCACTGTTCTATGTTACCTAATAGTTATTCTTCTGTCCCACAAGAAATCTGACAGATTATACAGAGTACCTCAGACTCATAAGTACTTGATTTCCAACCCTAAAGCAGATTTACCAGTGATTCATCTGTCTAAAACTGCTGCTAAAGACTACTGCTCCTAACCTCACTCCTTCTGACAAGGATGTGGGAGCTTATGACAAGTCAGGGAAGAAAGTGTACTCTTCTGCTACTTTAACTTTCAGATTTTAAACTGTCAATCTCATGTTAAAGCTTTTACTTTTACCTTATAAAACATGCAAAAGTTAATGGTTTACCTTCCTTGTTCAGAGATAAAAATTCTCTGAATGCCTGTTTAGTATCTGCCTCTAATATTATTAACATGTCTTAAAGTGTGCTTATGGTGTCACTGGTTCTTTCTCCAGAGCTGCTGCATCAGGGCCAGTAATGAGAAGATTAGCTGGGCTTCATACACAGAACTATCCTGAAGATGTTAAAGCTCAAATTTTAAATGGTCCCTTAGATAAGGACGTTCTGACTGGCCATTCTGCAGCTGAGGTGCTCAAGAAGTGTGATGAAATGGGAACGTTGATTCAAGGACCACCTCATTTTTTTCAACTCTCCTTTTTAATGGCAAATAAAAATTTCCCTTCCTCCTCAGTTCCCTTTTTCAATAAGTGAGTCAAACAGCAAGGAGTCATCAAACAGGCTTTTACAAAGCAATAGGAATTAGGCTACTAAAAGAAAGAAAGGGCCTCTATAGCTCAAGGACATTCCTCCCAGTCACCATAACTATTTGCCTGTTCAGGCTCTCCTCAACCACCCTAGCAACCTTATCATCTTCCTGAGGCTTCATCTTCACTTCTGGTACTAGATTGTTACATATAAATATATTCCAAATGTAATTCATCATGTGTACACTTGGCAAAGGGAATAGTGACCTCCTTTTCAGGGGATTCCTCTTTGCCCAGTAAACCATTTCTCCTTGCTACCTATGATTCTGCATCAAATGTTTCTATACAAAGTAATAAAACCACTGTCTCCCTGTCAGATGGGCAAAAGCTTTTATTCAAGGATTTTTTCTGGTAGCAATGAGGAAATTATCCTGATTGCCTCTGCTGAACCCTTATTTCTAAATATTGTGGTTAAGATTCCAAAGTTCAAAATGCTATCTCTTCAGTCACTTTTATGTCTGCTCCCTTCATTAACTTTCTTGGTAAAGCTAGACTTAAAGGATACTCACTATCACATTCCTATTAACAATAAATTCAGTTTTTTTAAGATGTTCTATGACTGACTTAAATTATCAGTTCTCTGTCTTACTCTTTCGACTTTCCACTACAGTGCATACCTGTCAACTGTACAAATGTTCACAGAATATCCAGATTTTTGCCTCATATTTTTGGGCTATTCCTCATAAAATCTGTGGTTTTCTGGCAAATAACTGAGATGATCTGAGGACTGAATTCCATAAATAATGACATACATTTGAGTTTCACACATCAAATCCTTCAGAAAATTATGTCAACACAAATCCTGTTACTGAAGCAACTAGGTTTATGAGAGCAACATTTAAAATCTGTCCCTATTTTTGGGCCTTTGTCTCCCCATTTTATCAGGCTTTGTCCAGAGGTTGACAGGTATGCACTGCACCAAATGTATTCACAAAGTGTCTAGATCCAGTAATTGCTTATTGCAGGCCAAAATATTCCCATCTTTCCATGTTTAGATAATTGCTTTATCTTTACATTCTCTTTTCAGCTGTCAAGAGTCTTTAACAACTATCTTTGCTCTCTCTCTTTTTCCCTCTCTCTGAATTTTCAAATCATCTTACAAAAATCTTCTCTCATCCTTTCTCACAGAATTGCATTCATGTGATATCTGTTAGATTCTGCCCTGGTAAGTGCCTTTCTTTTTTTAGACAAAGTAGAGATGTTACAATAGTTCTTCCTCAGGTTCTCCAGTCTATTAAAAGTTGGTTATTTTATCATTTGGACTCAACAGATTTATTGGATGGGTAAACTTGTGGCCATGGCTTTTTTAGCTCAGAGATACTCTTTGCAGACTTGCTATGATAACTTGTGAGGTAGTAATTCAAATCAGTTTGACTTTGCAGGCTTCATACATTTCATCAGAGCAAAACTGGATTGTAGACAAGCTAGGCAGAGCCTTACAAATGAAAACATCAACTTGGAGTCTTCCAAGAATTTATCTAACTGTGGGGAGCATCTCAGGTAGATCTGTTTGCCTCCTCTTGCAACAGAAAAGTAAAGAGGTTCTGCTCCAGGATTCCTTGGAAACTGGCCTGGAAGATAGATGCCTTCTCATTCACATAGAAGGAAATGTTCCCATATGCTTTTCCACCCTTTCCACTAATATGTAGGGACCTTCTAAAGATCCAGGATGACTTCCCAAAAATTGGGATGGTGACTTCCTTTCTTTTCACTCTGGTCAGGGATAACTACCATAGGCTTCCCCACAGACTGGATTTTTTTACGAAAGCAAGGGTTGTTTGATACACACCAGCCTAAAAACTCTTCAACTAACTGCCTGAATGATAGAATTGTGATACCTTTTAGTCGCATTTGTGTAAGTATGTCCAGAAGGTATTGAAGGAAACCAAAAAAAAACTCTATTTGAGAATATTTGTGCAATTAAAAAGATTTTGTAGTCAGTGCCATTCCAAGGATCAGAACTTTCTTCAGGCCCTGCTACCTCTCCTGTGGAATTTCTTAACCTATCAAGGTTCATTTCTTAGACATGACTGCTTGTCTGCCCTTAGATCTCTCCCTTCTAACTATTCTCAAGTTAAACATGTTTGAAAGGGGTGTTGCATATCCATCCTCCTAGAATACAGATGATCCTCATCGGCATCTTAACGTTGTGCTTGAAAATCTTATTCTTTTTCCCATTTGAATCAGCTCATCTTTCATTTGTGGTGTGTGACTGACTTTTAATTGATTACGACTGTCAAATAATATGGATATGTAATGATCCAATATAAGCTTTATTTATTTAATTTATTTATTTAGGTTTGACCCAAAGAGACTTATTTCAGGATCAGACCATGACAAGAAAACATAATCAAAAAACAAAGCTTACAACAAAAAGCAAAAAAGGATAGCAAATGCAATGCCAGACATTAACAGCAACAAAATATAATGACCAACAACAATGTCAGATATGTGAAGTTCTTGAGTGAAATAAATTAGGGAATGACGTGGAAGAAGAAGCAGGTAGTGGACGAAACAGGTAAAAGGAAGGATAGGTAAGGATTACTGAGTGAAAGGCAAGGGACAAGGGAAAGAGACA
>NC_056726.1:1073408180-1073433963 GCF_019279795.1 Protopterus annectens | reverse complement strand
TAATAATATATATATATATATTAATATATAGATGATAGAACACAATATATATATATATATATATATACATATATATATAATATAGATATATATATATATATATAATGATATATATCCATATATAAATAGATATAGACAACACACATATACAACATTAACATCTAGCTGACAGTTATAAACTATACATCATACTATATATAGGAAATTCTATCCATATATATCACTGACATCCAAGATAGGACATATTCAATAGTAAAAACACAGCATCAATGGGACCAAGGTGTCCAAGTACTCTACATAATCCAAGAAGATCTAAACCCAAATAAAATACTGTTCAATCTCAGCCATTTCTAGATATGTACCAAAGAGTGGTGTCACATGGTCTCTCCACAAAGGTGGTGCCTAAAGACCCTGGAAAATATATAATATAGCTGGTCTGAAATATGGATAAATATATGGACTATAAATAAATATATTGGGATATAATGATCCTACCATTATAGTGATAGGCAGATCCTCTTAAACCTATATATTTTTGAAATATAATAGCATTTAAGGGATATGTAAACTATCTATCAAACTATATCATATCATCTCGATTATAGATAAAGCTCACCACTTAAATATAAACCTATCATAATAAATGGCTCAAGGAATATACCCAATTTAAATTTACTATGTAATAAACATTAAATGGCTCCATCAAGCTCATCGGATTTTTTGATATATAGATTAGACATAAGGCCAACTGAAGGACTTGCTAAAGTTAGATGATAAACTGGCCTATATCATTCATCGAAAAATCCCAAATAGGCCTTATAATAAGAAAGGTGCCAACCACCTATACTAAACCAAATATATATATTCATTTGAAATAATATAAATATTACCAATAGTGTAATCATTATAAAATATAATTAGGACTGGGGACCAAGTTGATCAATCTCTCATTTGAAACATGCAAATGTGAAACATTTATATACCCACCTAATCATATAGATTAATCTAATTGGTAGTATATCCTTATATATCTATATGGCATAATGGTACAATCCCTTATTACTTATATAACCTAAATAAATACCAAAGTACTCACAAGAGGATAAAGGGCTAAAAATCATATTCCATTAAATATATAGTATAGATGCATCCCCTTAAAGTATCCTATACTACGTATAAGCATTCCAACCCAATAAGGGATATTACCTAAAAATTATATATCATCATACATAGTGAGAACTAACCTAGATAAATAAATAAATCTAGACAATTATATACCCAAGTCCTCATCTGAATAAATCCATCCAGTTAGGAGATCATTACCCTTAAGATTATTATGATATGGGAATAGTTTATAGTTTATATTGTTATATTAAAAGAATATACTAACTAAATAGGGATGCAAAATTATTTAAATGGATAACAAACATACCTGGTAGTTATAAATACCTGCAATACCTAGTATAACTATAATATAATATATATATATATAATATAGATAAATAATATTCATATAACTAATACATATAATTATTATATAATATTATCAAATTATATAAATTAATATACATTAATTATAGATAGTACAACATCATATAAATATAATCTCCATATACATATAATAATAATAAAACATTTTATAATATGTTTAATGATTATATATTATATAATATATTTCCATTATCAATTGAGTGTATATTATAAAGGGTTGGAATTTTTGGTACATTTATCTTATATAGGGATGTTATTTTATATATTTAATATAATTATAAAATTAATATAGGGTTTAATTTTGTTTTACTTCTGTTCATTATAAATTAGATTTATGGCTTTAATTTCATATATAGTAACCTTAAAGAATTAACCATATTATTTATAATAATATTTAAATATATTATAATTATATTTATTTTTAATACATAATTCATACTTAAACCCTAAAACATATTTTTTCATTATAAATCAAATACATTCTATAAACAAAATCTTTATTTTTTCACTTATATATTAGAATAGTTCCCACTTATATTTATTGTATATTTAATTAATTAATTTTATTGTTATTGAGGGTTTTCTATCTAAAATATAAATCATTTGTATGAATAAAAAATTAATATGTTTAATTAAGTACTAATAATATTATATATATATAATAATTATATTATATATATAAATATTATATATATATATGTATATATATATATATATATATATATATATATATATATATATATATATATATATATATATGAAATATATATACATATATATATATATATATATATATATATATATATATATATATATATATACATGCACATCTATATATTTATATATCTATTTATCTATATAGATACATTAAATAGATAGATAGATAGATAGATAGATAGATAGATAGATAGATAGATAGATAGATAGTTAAATAGATATAGATACATAGAGCAAGTGGAAATAAAAGAACCATCATTGCTATACCTGTCAGTGATATTATAGTTGTAAATAAAGATATGAGCTTTTATACAAACTTTATCTGGTTATTTCAAGAGGAAGGAAGCATTTGCATAACGGATTAACTTGGCCAGATAGATTTTTAACAGAAGTTATGTAGTTGTGGGAAGTGTTATAATAAATATGTCTGAAAAAGAAAACAGCATGAACCTTTTCCCTGCCATGACTGGCATATACTGAAAAAAAAAACGTTATGTATTGTTATTCAATTATAAAGGTGTTTTGTATTTCATATAAGAATGGCAAGAGAGAGGTAAAAGGTATAAGTAATGAGTGTAAAGTCTGAAATGTGTCCTGTGCATTTACAAATGACGCTGCCTTTCATTTTAACCCAATAAATACATACACAGATATTACGTTATCTATCCTCTTCTTATGTGTCCACGTATGCCAATCTGTTTTGTACAGGCTATGCTTCTGTAACACAATATTTCTTTTCAGAATATTGCTGCGACTGCTGAAACAAATTTAGTTTCATGTTACCTCCTTATCCACAATGGATGTCATTCCCCTTCAGCTGATGTTTAGTCTTCTGTTCTACTGCTCTAACAGGTGATAATCATTCATTATAGATCAATAGATAGGTATTGGCATATCTAAATGTATAGAGTTTGATAAAGTTTGGCTGTTTTTGCAGGTGTTACTGAATCATTTGTCTGTGAAACATTTTAACCCTTTAGTTTGGATGTCATTTGATTATTTTGCAAGCACATTAATGTTTATGGACGTTGGGTTTGATTTTAAGAAATGTCTTTTTAAAGTATAGTCAAACAATCCTTGTATGCTGTACTGATGAGATCAGAAAAAGGCTAAAATAAGATATGTGAGTGGGGTTTGTCTTGAGTGGCCTGAAAGTGCCCATGAAGGCTTAAAAAGTAAACAAAAGAAAATCATGAATGGTTAGAACCATGTGGCTGAAACACTGGTATAGCCTTAACAATGCTATTTGTATATACATATATATATATATATATATATATATATATATATATATATATATATAGAGAGAGAGAGAGAGAGAGAGAGATGATTCTTAGCTGGCTTCTAGGCTTCCAGTCCAGAGGGCTATTGAGAAGCCTAGTCCAAATTCGCAGTTGCCTCCAAGCCCTGTTGCTTAAGTGACATTTTAAAGGTCACACAAGCAAACAGAGACTTGGGGAATCAAGCTACGTACTGTAGAACTACAGCTCTCAGCCTCATCCCTCTGTGCCAATTGCTAGACTTTAGCAATTTTTATTGAATGGCTTGTCTGTGTGGCCCTTCTGCCCTTTGGTTTGGATTTTACTTGGGATATTTGGCAGACACCTTAATGTGTATGGACATTAGGCTTGGATTTAAGACCTGCGTTTCTAATGTAGAAACAAGCAATCCCTTTATGCTGTATGACTGAGGTAGAAAATGCCAAAACATGGAGTTTGGCTTTATTGGTTGAAAAGTATCCATATTACTTAAAAAGTATAAAGTCCTGGGCATTCAGAAGCCATGTAACTGAAACATTGTTAAGGGCTAATTTGCATATATCCCTTGTGCCTCCACTTTAGGAGGTTTAAGGTATTATACAGTGAAGACTCTAGCTTTTCTGGGTCTTTCTTGCAGTTTGTCTGAATTGTTTGTTTGTGTAACCTTTTATCCTTTAGTCTCAATGTTATTTTTGGTGTTTTGCAGGCCCCTTAATGTTTATATATACCAGGCTTACTTTTAAGCTCTGTGTTTTTAAAGCATTGTCAAGCATTTCACTTATGTTGTATTGGAGTGGTTGGACAATATCTTAGTAGTAAAATGAGTTAATAGTTAGGCAGATGCTTATTTAAAGTGGGTAGGATCTAGTATAGGAATTTGGAAACAAGAAAAGAAAGTAGGAATGGCTAGTAGGAGATGTAGGGGAGGTAGAGTATAGGAGACAGACTAGACCGGTAGGTTGTTTTGAGACTGTAAGAATTAAGAGTGGTTGGAGATAGAGGAAGGGAAGAGGTAGAAGAGGCAGGGGAATAGTGTTAGAGATACATTAAGAGTGAGGTGGTGAAATAGGTGAAAGGATGGTGGATACCATTAACTATGAGTTCAGTGCAAATCTGGGCCTTACCTTTGAGGTTATGGATGTAACTAAAGAAAGCCATATGGTTATTCTTAGTTAGGGAAGCTAATTTGGATTCATAGTTAGCGTTGGAGGACTTCACTAGGAGATTTATTTGCTTGTTTAAGATGAAGAGGGAGTGTTTCCAGTTTTGAGACTATTCATTCCTACTCTTATACAGCAAATTCTTTCACCTGTTGTATAGCCTATTAATGTCAGTTGTCCACCAGGCAGGTTTATTTTTCCTTTAAGATCTTGCTTTGGTTCTATCAGTTATGGCAGAGTCAATACAATTGTACAGGTGCTCACATAAGCACTGGTGTATAACTCAGCATAGGTGTGTGTTCCATCAGTGGGGGAAGGGGCTATGAAGCTATTTATGCTGTTATGTAAGAGGTTGGAATTGGCCTTCGAGAAGTTTTTTAGACTAGTTGTTGCTAAGGGGGAGTCTTATGTTATAGATACTTCTAGCAATACTGATTTGTGGTCAGATCTCACCAGGGATGGCCACACACTGGGGGGGTGTAGCGGTTCCCCCATTTTGGTGAGCACCAGATCTAGTAAGTTTAAGCCTATTGTGGGTGTGTCAACCAGGTGGTCCAGGGCATTGAAGTTAACGAAGTCCAGGAACCTTTGGGCAAGTGAGTTAGAGTACATATAATTTACCCAGTCAATGGATGGGTAATTAAAGTCACCCTAAACCAGGTTGTTTGGTTGTATCTTGATTGACTCAAGTAGCTCCAAGTAGGCTGAGTGGATGTCCTGGTTTATGGAGGGGGTCCTATAGCTGGCAATGACCTGAAGAGGGATCTTGCCTACAGTCAATAGCAGCTAAAGTAATTCAAGGGAATCGTGTTGTTTAGCCAATCTAGAGGTGTATTTATCTTTAATGAATATTGACGCACCACCTCCTTTAGTTCTCATCCCTTCAGTTTGTGGCCTGAACATGTGGAAGGAAATGTAACCTGGTATAGCTGGGGTGCTCTCCACAGCCTTAAACCAGGTCTCAGTGACTGCACAAATGTCAGCATCTTCCAAGGGTCTATGACAAATCAGGATTTTGAATTTTGTGGTTTCCGGCGTTCGGTATGCTCGCAGTTTGCTTAATAGGTGTCGATCATGCTGTATTAGACAACCTAAACGTTCACGCTTACAATATAGACCCAATAAAAACTAATTAAAAATAGAGGGTAATAAAGTAAAATGAGACCCTGGCGTTTTCCTCCTTACTTGTTAAACAGAAAGGAATTTAAAGAATGAGTAGTGAAAATTATTTGAAAATTATTAGGAAAGATATACATTTCTTAAGAAATGATAGCTACTAAGTGGGATAAAATGAAAATGGAATTTAAAAATAGGGTAGAAATAAACGATAAGATATGGTTAAGAAGTAATGACAATTATTAGGGTTAAAGTATTACAGAATAAGGGGATCTCATAGAACAAGAAGAAGCACAAATGCAGGGTGCTAAAGAGAAAATAAGGGCCTACCTGGATAATATGCATGAGTTTTGAAAGATTGTTGTTAAACAACTATTTTTGCTAACAACTCCTGAGCACAAACACTTTTAGCACAATGACTTAGGTAGCAGAACGTAGAAAGGGTTGTCTCTAAACTTAGGGAGTCTGTTAACAAAATAACTAAATAAACAAATAGAGGTCTTATAGAGAAATTAGAGATATTCCAGAAATGTTATAAAATTTATAAAAGTGGAGGTATGTAGAAACCAGGAAAAGGCAAAAATGGAAATATTTATGGAAGACTTAATTATGCCAAGGTTACAGGAAGATAGGGCTCAATGACTAATAGTTAAGACAGGAAGGAAAGATATAAAAATGGTAATGTATGGCCAGCGTACATGGAAGTCTCCAGAAGGATGGTATTCCTGTGGAAGGTTGGAAGTTAGGAAAGAAGAAAGTGATAAAGACCTGTAAGGTTTGTTTAATAGTATTTTAAAAGGTGGAGAAGCACTAGCATCTTGGAAGAAAGCTGTGGTAGCAGTATTACCCAAAGAGGTTAAAGAGCCTTCAAAACCAGCTTCAAATGGACCCACTTAAATTTTAAACCATGCATATAAAATGTTAATATTTATACTAGCTAAGAGAATAACAAAGGTGTTTCCAAAATTAATAGATATGAATCATTGCAGTTTTGTGGAGGGGAAACAAACATTTGACAATATCAACAGAACATTGATGATCCAGAGTGAAGCAGAATGTAAGAAAATACCTCTGTTGTTGGTGGGTCTTGATGCAGGGAAAGCGTTCAGTAGAGTCAGTTAGGATTGTATGAGTAGGCAATAGAAGCATTAGCATTCCCTGATACAATAATAAGGTTAATTAAAAGAACATATGACAGATTGGAGGCAAGAATTAAAGTGGGAGGGTTCCTCTCCAATAAGCTGTGTTTGAACAGAGGAACCAGACAGGGGTGTCCTGTTTGCCTTTGTTTTTTGCTTTATATTTAGAGCCATTGGCAAATAAAATAAGAGACTCCAAAATTCAAGAATATAAGTGATATGGTAATTAAAAAAGTTGTCTTTATTTTCAGATGATATTTTCTGCATGATTAATCTAGAAAGGGACATTTCTGTGTTGTGAAATATTTTGAGAAGATTTTGGGAATATAAACATTATATAAAAGATAAAACAAAGGCTCTGATAGTAAATTATGTACCCATACATGAATTGGTTCAGCAATACCCATATTTAAAGGGACATGATAAGACAAAGGATTTAGGGGAATGGATTAAAAAGGATTCTGTTATGACAGCTAAGGATATGTGGAAAGAATCTAAACAGATGATAATACAAAAAACTAAAAAACTAGAAGGTCTTGTTTATGGATACTGTAAGCTATAAGCAATGAAAATGTTTATAGTCCTTTTGGTTTTGTTTACAGGTTAGGCATATTTTATCAACCAGACAAGTTGTAAATATTTAATAAATAGTTGAAGGAATGTATTTGGGAATATGAGAAGGATGGGAATTAAGTGGGATATGTAAGACATGCATCTGGAGCATTTCTCCCCGGGCTTCCACTGAAAACAGGCTCTGTGGAACCTAATCGGACTTTCCCGATCAACAAATGATAAATAATAAAATAATAATATGTTTATCCTCCACATAGAACACTGAGATTTAGGATTTAAAAGATTTGCATGCATATTTTAGAGCTATCCAGTTACGGCTCATAAACATAACACAAGCAGAAGGTTATAAATCAAAGTGGAAAGGGATGATGGTGAAAAAAGCAGGGTTGTAGAAATAAGGAGAGAGGAGGATTTTGAATGTAGATCCTTAAATAGAGTAACAATAACCATACAGAGTATTATATTCATAATCTTGCGAAAAGTATTCTAAGAACTAATTCAACATGGGAACGGAGAAAAGAAAATTTCCCAATAGGGATATCTGCAAGTAAGGCCACAGAAAATAGGCAGAATGTAGCTGGAAACTAACAAAAGAACTATAGTATTGGGAGAAAATAACTAGAGAGGAGAAGGTAATGGGGTGGGATGAGGCCAAGTAGATGTTTGCATTGCAGGTTAATGATTGCCTTCCTACCAGGGATTGATATCAGAGTAAGGCAAACAGAAAGGAATACGGGAGTCTTATGTGAAAGAGCAGCTCTAGTAGTTTCCAGATGAGTCAAGAACAGAATCTGGTATTTAAAAGGGATAATTAGTAGGGCATACAATGTATTGCATGATAACTATAAGACTCGGTCACAGGAGGTTAGAAAGGATTGGAAAGACAGACTGGAAAATCAATGTACAAATGAACAATGTAATGACATATCTATGGCTCTCAAGTATGCAACAAAGAATTTTTTTCTTGGAAGTGTTTGCATAGATGTTTTTATATCAAGAGTAGACTTCAAAGATTGTTTTTTCACAGAGAAATAGCAAATCTGGAGGTGTGGAGGGAAAGGAACAGCTAACTGGGAATAGGTTTTTGGGGAGTGTGATGAGTTAGCAGATTTTAAAACTGCACTAAAAAGTACTCTGCCAACAAATACTAGGGGAGCTTGCGCATCTGAAGAGGATTCAATGAACTGTAGAATGTTAATCTTTATTGACCATACTGGAGAAATGTTGTGTGTTTATTAGGATCCCTCAAAAATGTCATTAGTTTTAAGAGAGTAACTGCAGGGACTCCTACCAAGTGAAATAACGGCATGTCAGTCTAACCGTAATCCCAGCCCAAACGCTACCTCAAAACTTAAAGGGCCAGGTTTAGACTTCAGGCAAATGACAAGCTTAAAATATGGCTGGATTGTCACTCACATTGCTTACCTAGAAATAGACTAGTCCTAAACATCCAGAAATTCCAAGCTCCACCCTCCAGCTACAATTCTGAGGGACTGAGTTAGGTTGTTAGAAATATGCTCAAAATAAGCCTTCATCTTCCCTATTACTGTTTCCCTAACATTAACCGAGCCATTAGAGAGCAGGTAACAACTACACACTACTGCTAGCCCTGTGACTTTAAAGGAGAGATTAGGAAAGACAGTTTGATATATGCCCATTATTAAGCCTGGGTCTTCACTCACAGTCCATCCCTAATATTAATTCAGCCCTCATACTCAAAGTAAACCCTAACATCTGTCCTAAGCACATCACTAGCCCGAACCATCAGGGTGGTAGTTATAGTTAATTAACATTATGGTTAGGATTTTGGTTATGCTTTGGGTTAGATGGTAGCCTGTTATGGACTGTGTTTAGAGTTCTGAAGAAGATTAGAACCACTGGATCGTAGACAAAGATTATACTTGGATTTTGGAGATTGTAATAGTCATATGCTGTGTAGGATATTCATTAAATATAGTTGCACATTTCTAGAAAGGCATTTTCCCAGTTTTCTTTTACAACAGAAAGCTTCAGTTTTGAGATTCACCAGAGAACTCTCTTATGTAATGCTTTAATGTTTCCCAGTCAAACTAGTAAATTGTTCCACTCAGACATTACTGATTAAAGAGCTCTGTGAAGCAGAGAGATGAAGCCCTGATTATGACCCAGGCAACCCGAAAATGCTTAGCCTCCTTGACACTGAATGAGCTATCAGGGTGGCATGGTACAGTGGAAGTGAGTGGCCAACACTGGCTCACTCATCTTGTGGGAAGGGGGAGCTCCAGGCTGCAGCATTACTGATACTGACATGGATGATAGAGGCTGAGGACACGTGACTGACTCCATCAACCCGTGTTTATGCAGCAGCCTTTATTGTACATGTGTGGAAATGTGCATACCAACAGAGGAAGACATAGTAAAACCTTATTTAGACAAGTATAAGTGTCAGCCAGATTTCTATCAAAATCCTGACATTCAAAATAGCAAACTATCATATCCACGATGCATTTAATCAACATCATGCATATTAATTAGGTCGGAACATCGACACATTACATCAACCATTATAACCCCCACCCCCTATCTGACAGTACAGCTGGGAGTCTACTGCCCAGATTTCATCCCTAGTGTAAATGAATGAGCAGCATAGGTAACTGGAAGACCCACATATAAGATCACAAAGTGAGTAGTTTACAAAAATTAAATTCAACCATACCAAGTCTAACCCTGCAGTAACTTACTTTGTAACTCTTCTTTGTGGAGGAATGTGTGGAATATTATTGCCTTTAAAAATCACGGGTTAAAAGTGTCTTCAGACATAAACACAGAATATTTATAATATGTGCTTTTAGCACCAAGAAACCACATTCTGTTGTGTAATGGGTACGTAACAGTCAGGCTTGCTTATGTAGATGATACTCACTCATGGCGTATGTTCATGTAACAGACAGTTTAGTCAGATTACAACAGAAATGTCTCTATTAATGGGCAAAAAGGCAGATGAATATTGGCATTTGTGCTGCATTGCTCTTACATAGCTCTTATGTACACATTTTAACTACTAAAGTTTTGATGTATTTTTTAAAAAAATGGCCATTAAGCCATCTTCTTTAAAAGTAAAAAGGCAAACTATGCTTTTCTAATTATCTTCAAGTCAAAAATGGGAGAGGAAATTGTTAGTAACCTGATAATGATGATGACCATGGTGGAGTCTGAATTGTGGAGAGACAATTTCATTTGCAGTCTTTAAAGTGTTTATCCACAGGTAAAATGACAGAGGAAGAAAACCTATGCTCTGGAGAATCTACTGGAATGCTACAGTTAACGTCTGGTCCGCTCATGTCCTGTGCATTTGTCACATGGCCTAGGATTCCCTGAGCCCTTCTACTTATCTACAGCATAAGGGATGTGATATAAGTTACAGTGTAGCACTCCCATAACATATCTTACTGCATCTCACAGGTATACTGAGTAGGCTTGCTTGCCAATGGATATATTGGAGCATTAGTCAACACACAGAGTAGTGCAACAGGCTGCCTTTCACCCTGTTGACTGATTTTGACTGTAGCAACATCGTTGGGTTCTTAGAGCAAAACAAAACATAAATGAATGATGAGCAGGCTTTTTGGTATATTTAGTGAATAAATGAGAATCGGGGGCAGAAGTGCCATAAAGTGGATCGGTCATGTTTTCAAGCATCTTTATTTTACAATTAATTTCTTTTCCACTTGTGTCCCTCATGATAACATTGTAAATTATTTTCTAAAAAATAAAGACTATGGTGTGCTGTTTGAATTTTTAGGTTTAGTGTTTACTCAGTTTTTCTCTATGATCACAACCACACAATAATGCCGTGGTAGATACTGATCAAAGATTTATTTACAACTGCAAATCATTATGTGTAATTAAAATAACAACATCTTTACAGAAGCTGGGTCTTATTTACATTGTCGTTTCACTGCTACAACATCATGTGTTCATTTTCAGTGTGAGGTGCTCCTTCAGCAAGGACTAGTTGACAGCTTGCCTTTCTAGAAAGAAAGAAACAACTTCTGATGCATTTAACATGGAAATACAGTAAGTTATACATTAGTTTAGGTAGGAAGACATTTTGGGTTCAGTCTGTCATGGTGTCATGGAAGGGATTTTCAGCTGTGAGAAACATTACAGGGGTGATCCTTACCAACAAAATAAAATGCAAAAACAACACACTTTTTGCTTCAAAACTGTATAATTTGACATTGTATATGATAAGGAGGTTATTTCCAACTTCAAAGGTTTGTTACTTAACATTTGCTTTAGAACATAACCAATACAAAGAGATGTAATCATGGAACGTGTATTAAGATGTGTTCAGATAGGGCTTCCCTGCAGAGATGCATGGTTCTGTGGTGTAATGACAAAAGTATTATTTACAGAAATGGTATAATCATGAGAGATGTATGGATGAGGCAAGTGTAACCTGCAGAGATGGAGGTCACCGGGGTATAATAAAAGAGGGACTTCAGGGTTGTTAAATATTTTGGTATAATGAGAGAGGTGTGTTAAACAAGAGAAGTAAGGTGTTGAGATATAATGAGACAAGTGAGCAAGGACACAGATCCTGGGTTATAATGAGAGAAATGTTACTGATAAAGACACAGAATGCTGGGGTATGATGAGAGAGTACTGGCCGACTGATACCACTACAAAGGTCACTGGTGAGATATCACTTGCTGTACTGAGTCAGTTTTTGCAGATTTTAGCTCTATCGAGAAAAAGAGCAAATGTCATTCAAAGAAATACAAGGCAAGGAAAATGGTGCAAATTCTGGTCAGTCATAATGGAGAAACTGACAAATTCTTTATGCCCGTGTACAATGGAGAGAGAGAGAGAGAGAGAAAAGAAGGCTGGAATACAGAGAAAATGAGAAAGAAATTATTCAGTGGTTCAAAAGGGAAAATGAGAAATAATTCAGTGGTTCAAAGCAGTCACAGGTGACAAAACATTAAGAAGAAAACACATTTTGTGATGAGTGACAAGTTACCAGAGGATATCGAATTAACTCCTGGAAAACGGTATAGTAATTATTAATATGAAGAGACATTTCTTCTCCGAAAGAGTGAAGGAGGGATGCATGAAATGAATTACTGAACAAAGTGAAACAGGTCAAGGGCTGAAGGAGAAGAGCAGTATATTATTGAAGAAAGCATGTGACACACTCTAGCCTGTCAGCATAACAGCAATAAGCTGAAGGCATTATCATGTGACATCTGTGGAATTTGCAGCTGGAAGCTGAAAAGTTCAGACGGGGCAAGTCCTGTTAGTGGTCATTACCCACCATCTGTATTGCATGTTTCTGTTAGTTATTTTCAATGTTCAATACTCCATTAATTCAAACTCTGGGCCTCCAAAGAGACCTTGCATGAGTTTTTCAAGAATCATAGAATAACAGCTGCATACACATCCTTCGTAAGCCATTTGTGTAATGCAGTCTTGAATTCTTCAAGATTTCCAGAACTTCTAATATCTAGTAATACGTTATTCCAAAGCTTGCCAGTTCTTCATTAGATGATCCTCCCCAAAAATGGTATTATGGATAGGAGTATTCACTAATAAACAACTATTTCTAGTTCCTAATGAGTGCAACCTAAATTCATTTCCTAATACTGATGCCAAGACACATTTATACAATAAAATTAGGTCACGTCTAACCAGTGTATAAGTAACCAACTACAATGACAGCCTGGTCAGTCTGTTCTCGTAACTTGTTTAATCATATCAATTTAAATTGTATAAATTGTTTGTATTCTTTCCAGTCTGCAGTACTGATAACAGTTATTGAGATAGGCTGCTGCACAACATTCAATGACAGGTCTCACTAGTATTTTATAAACCAGGAATAGAACTTGTCCATCTCTACAGGCTATACTTCTTAAGATGTTCTTTATAATTACACAACACTTCCTGACTATTATTTGCATGCTTTTCCCTGCATGTGAGCCTACTGTCTACATAAAACAAAATAATAATAACTTAAGATGTTCAATATTAGATCACTGTTGCATAAGCTATTGGGGTCTTATCTCCACCAACTGTCCAGTGTTCATAGGTTCATAGATTAGTACTAAGCTACCTGCCCTTGCGAGCCATTTTAAGCCTAGCCAATTATCCCTTGTGAGACTCAAACCCTGTGCCTTGTGTTTGTAAGGCAAACACCTTAACCATTAGGCCACCCTCCCAACCTTTCAAACCTTAAGGGCACCTTATATGTGCTGTAACTGTCAGCAACTCCATATAGAAGTACAGTTAGACTGCCTAAATAATCAGAGCTTTTTTGCCACTGAAGTATGCTCCTTCGGAGGGTACTGTGGAACCGTCAGTCAGCGAGCCTTCAAGACTGGGCAGATAAGTCCCTTTTTGGTGAAAAGCTTCTATTATTATTATTTTTATTATTATTTTTCTGAAGAAAATGTGTGATTTTATATCTGAAATATAATGTTTGCTAGGAAGCAAAATGTTTTTGGACTGTCGATGCATTTTTAAGGGAGTTTTGGTCTGTGACTACTTAAGTGAATTTTTTGCCAACATTTTATTTCAGGTTGTGTAGGTTTGCGTGTTAGGGGCAGGATATTATGCTTGGGGACTGTCAGTAGTTTACTTACCTTAGAACCACTTGTTTTCTGCCATACCTTTTACCAACTCATTTAGGTTCGGTTATCTCTGAGATCTTAGTCTCAACTTAAACTGTGCAGCAGCTACTGGTCCCTGCAGTTTTAACTTCTGTCCACAAGAAGAAAAAAAACTGGTCAAGGAGTCTTTTGGTGCCAGACTGGCTCCTGTTGTGCCGCAGTCGCTGGTGGGTGATTCTGCTCTGGCTGCTTCTGGTTCCTCAGACCTCTCATATTTTTCCTTGGTCCCCCTGTTGTTGCAGCTACAGCCAGCAATGACCAGGGGATAGCCACCTCCTCTAAGGCTGTAGGGATGCCTGTAGTGGGTAAGGGTGAACCACTCTTGCCAGTCATAGGGGAAGGGGCAGGTGAAGGTCTGTTATTCACCTTGGATGGGGAATCTGCTTCTGGGATAAGTATGCATTCTAAGGGGCAATATTTTTCATGCAATTTACCAGGAAAGGTGAACTTAGAGATAAAATTGTGTCTTCATTTAATTATTTATTGAGTTTGTTAAGGAGGATGTAGCAGTGATGAATTCTAACCGATTTCAGTCTCAGACCAGGGTCAATAATATGACCACTCATACAGAGTACATAATATAACAAAAACATGAAGTGACAATGAATATAATACAAAGAATAAGCAACGCTGAGAATACAGACATACGTAAACCAGTGAAGTGAGAGGATAAAATTACACTGATATCAGTATACATTTAAGTACTAAGCTTGCTTTATATTTAGGAAGATAAAGCAACATGTATACAGGCTTAGTATATAAAAGTCCGGGGTGGGAGAATTGAAGAAATGGAGACTAGTAGGACAGGTAAGGTAAAGGAGAGCTATTACTTGATGTAGGTTATATGGTTTGTTGGGTTGCAGAAACATTTAGCTTGATTTAGTGGATGAGATTTTAGCAGTCTATGGAACTTGGGGTAAAATGAAGTGTCTTTAAGTTTGGGTGGTAAGAGTTCTCATAGTTTGGAACTGAAAACTGAGAATGCATGATCAGAGGCATGAAGTTTGGCAAGTGGGATTTGTGTTAAAGGACCTGTATGATTCAGGTTTCTGCGAATGTATGTGGGAACTTGTCTCAGTTACAGGTTAAAGAAGGGAGAGTCTGTTCATGTAGGAGCAGTAAAAGTTGTGAGCCAAGTAGAATGTCTGTACTTTGTTTCACTTGGAGTCCATTTGCTTTTTCTAGAGTTATTTCTCCCTTTTCCTTGCCTCACACTTATATTGATTTTCAGTCAAGAGAGCAGGTATTGCAGGGTGATGGATGTGTTTCAGGAATTTCTACTCAGTCTCAACATTCTGATTCTGAAGAAATTATTGTTTCAGATTTACCTTTTGAAAATATATATTTTTCTGAAACTTTATCAACAATGAAAGAGGTTTTTCAATGGGAGGAGAATGAAATCCCTATTTCACAGAAAATTAATTATGATTTCTTACAGCTGGGTATGCCTAAGGCTGCAGTTATTCCTTTTCTTCTGACTGCTTTAGATCATAGGATCATAGGAAGTTACTGCGCTATTGGCTCTGAGGCCCTTACAAGCCTAACCAATAATTTAGCCCAGCCCATGTTCAACAAGTCAGCACCTGATGCCCCTGTCCAACAGGGACACAGGAGGAATCCCAGGGGTGTATTTTCTGTTTCCCCATCCAGTTATCCAGGTTGCTCTTAAAAAGAGTTAATGAGGTACTCTGCTTGATGTGGAGAGGGAGTCTATTCCACAGATGGGGGAGTCTCTGTGACTCAAATCTGTCCCGCCAACAAGTCCTATTGATATCACAGACCAGGTTGAGGTCAGGCGTGCAGGTTACTTGAGTGGAGCTTGACTTGCAGATATGCAGCAGTCCCATCAAGGTGGGGTCTGAGATTCCTTTGTATGCCAGACAGAGGTCACCTCTAAGGAGTCTGTATGAGACTGAATAGAGGGACAGGGCTTTAGCCTATCTGTGTAGATTGGATGTTTGATGATCTGGAATCTTATGATGAGGAACATTTCACACTCCTCAAAACCGAGGTGGAATCCTTCAAAGCCCCCAGGCCTGTGGAAAATACGGCCCAGACTGCAGAATCCTTTATAAACGCATTCTATGAACACCTTCAGGAATGCATGGATCATGTAATTCCAAATAAAACCAAGACCCAATCCTCCAAAGGCAGATGTGTTGTCTGGCGGACCCCAGCCATAAACAAACTATACAATAGAAGGAGGAAGCTACTACATGATAGAGAAAAATCCCAAAAAGGGAAGGCATCACTGATCAGTATTAGCAAAAACTACGGGCACTCATAAAATTGCCTAAGGCCAGCTTCGAGAGAAAAATTGCACAGGACACTAAGGATAATCACAAGGCTTTCTTTAGTTATGTTAGGAACCTGGGTGGGAATTCCCAGATATGCTCAGAATTAGTCCAAAATGACAAAAAATACACTGAACCCACAGACATTGCCAACATCCTAGCTGACAGGTTCAGCGCTAACTCCCCTCCCACCAAAAGGGACAAATATCTATCCCAGCAGAGTGCTGCCCCTGACATCTCAGATGCTCAGGTAAGAGCCGCCTCTCCAAAGCAAAAACACAGCATCAATGGGACCAGATGGTGTCCCTGGCTCGCCCTACATGAACTCCAAGAAGAGCTAAACCCAAACATAAAACTACTGTTCAATCTCAGCCTTACTACAGGATATGTACCCAAAGAGTGGCGTACAGCAACAGTGGTCCCTCTCCACAAAAGTGGTGCCTCAATGGATCCTGGAAACTATCGCCCCATAAGCCTGATTAGCTTGGTCTGCAAAGCTATGTAAAGTATCATCATGGACCTCATGAATAAAGATATTGGGGACCTACAGACACTGGATCCTACCCAGTTCAGCTTTGTTAAGGGCAGATCCTGCCTCTTAAACCTGGTCGATTTCTTTGAAACAGTCACCAAGGTCATTGATGAGGGGAAGGTGGTCCACAAAGCCGGACCTCGCAAAAGCCTTCACTACAAAACACCACTCGAACATTATAGATAAGCTCACCAGCTTAAATATAAACCACTATGTCATTAGATGGGTTGCAAACTGGCTCAAGGACAGAACCCACATGGTTAGAATTGCTGGAGCCATGTCAGATTCCAAACCAGTTACAAGTGGCATCCCACAAGACTCAGTCCTGGGACCTCTCTTGTTCGGTATATATTTCTCGGAGGTACAGGCCAACACGGAAGGACTGTGGCTGACCAAGTTCGCAGATGACTGCAAACTGGGCACCATAATCGACTCTCCAGCCGACACAAGCATCCTCCAAAAGGGCCTCATAGAAACAGACAACTGGTGCCAGAGCCATGGCCTCAAGCTAAACACCAAACAGTGTATAGTCATCCCCTTTGGCAATAACAAAGTGCCCACAAATTACCACATAGGTGGTAATCCATTAAGTACAGAAGAAGTAATTAGGAACCTGGGGACCCAAGTTGATAGCAATCTCTCATTTGACAACCACATGGCCAGAGTGGTTAGAAAAACATTTTATATAGCCCACCTAATCATGAAGGGATTCACATCTAGATCAGGGAAGGTCATTGTGCCTCTTTACTCATCCCTCATCAGGCCCATAATTGAGTACAATGCCCCTTTTGGGATGTACCTTACCAGACACCTCCAGCAACTGGAAAGACCCCAAAAGTACCTCACCAAGTGGATCAAAGGGCTCAAACAGATGCCATATGCTGCCCGGTTAAAGAATCTACAGCTCTACTCAGTGGCATACCACCTGCTCAGAGGCAATCTGTGCCTGATGTATAAATCCATGTCCAACTCGGAATTAATGGACATGCTGCACCTCAGAAAATCCAAATCCCATCAAGTTACACGCTCGAGAGACTTGAACCTCAGCACTGAAATAAATAGGACATGCTGGAGGGACAGATTCATAACCCAGAGGCTCCCTTCACTCTGGAATAAAATCCCAGTCCAGGTTAGGCAGAGTCCCTCATTGACTCTCTTCAAGAGGAATCTTGATGAGTGGATGGGAGATTGTAGGTTTACCCCGGGTATCACTTCTGTGTCACTGTTAGACAGAGGCACAGTATACTAACCTCGAAAAAGGGCATAGCACAATTAATTTAAAATGGGTGGCGAAAGCCAAACACACTCTGGCTAGGCTTATAAATGCCCTAGGGCAGATAGCCTAGTATGAACCTATGAACCTATGAACCTATGAACTTCTGTTGTCTCTCCACGTGCTGCAAGTGCTTTCTGAAGGACATGCTGAAAAGGGCATTGTACTCAATAATGGATTTTATAAGGGATGAATACAGGGATGTTATGGCCTCCTTGTCCCTGGATGAGATATCCTTACTAATGAAGTGGGCCATGTAGAAAGCATTCTGTACAATGGAGGCAATAAGGTGATCAAAAGTCAGTTTGATATCAACCTGGGTGCCCAAGTCCCTTATGACTGATTCCATGCTTAGGACATTGTTATTAATGTGATAATTTGTGGGAACATCGCTCTCCCCAAAGGGGATGATGATGCATTTTTTGGCATTCATTTTGAGGCCATGTTTCTGTCACCAATCATTTGTTTGGGTGAGACCCTCTTGGAGGATGTCCACATCACAAAGGGAATTGATGACAGCACCCAGCCTGCAGTCATCTGCAAACCTGGTCACCCATAGCCCACTGGTTTTGGCCTGCACCTCAGAAAAGTATATCCCAAACAACAGAGGCCCCAAGACTGATCCCATGGGTACACAGCTCATTATGGGTCTACAGCTTGGGGTGGCTTCCCCTATTTTGATTAGGTGGGTTCTATCAGTGAGCTGATGCCTAGTTGAGAGAGTTCATCTATTATACCCAAGTGGGGAATAGCATTGAAGGCTTTGGCCAGGTCAAGGTAGCCAGTGTGCACCATCTTCCCCTCATCCATGGCTTTGGTAACTGTCTCAAAGAAGTCAACCAAATTTAACAGGCATTACCTCCCCTTGATGAAACCAAACTGTGTGGGATCAAGTGTTTGGAGGCTGCCAATGTCCTTGTTAATGAGGTCCATGATAATCCACTCCATGGCCTTGCAGATCAGGCTAGTTAGGCTGATGGGTCTATAATTTCCTGGATAAGTGGATGCTCTACCTTTGTGCAAAGGGATAACAGTGGCTGTCCTCCACTCAGCTCGGATGAAGCCAGTACTCAGGTTTTGGTTGAATAGTGTGCTTAATGGTCCTGCAAGTTCCTGCCTGAGTTCATGTAGGATGCAGCCTGGGATGTTATCAGGTACCATGCAGGCTGTGTTTTTGCCTTTGAGAGGATAGTGATGACTTGCTCCCTAGAGATAAAGGGAGGGGACAGGTGCTGGGCATGTCCTGATTTACTGATGGGGGGACAGAGAGGTGAAGTTTTTACTGAACCTGTCTGCCAGCAGGTTGGCTATATCTTCAGTGTTTGTGTATGCGGTGTCATTGACTACCAGTTCTGAGCAGATCTAAGTGCTTCCTTTGTGATTGCGGACATATGTGAAGAAGGCCTCATGATTGTCTTTAGTAGATGTGGCCAGTTTGGACTTGAAGTTTGCTTTGGAGGATTTCACCAGTGCTCTTATTTGCTTATTTAGGCTAAGGAGATATTGCTTCCAATTAGGCACCTGCTCATCCTTGGTCCTGGACAGCATTTTTTCCCTTTTATTATAGAGTTTATTTATTGCAGATGTCTACCAGACAGGTTTACTCCTCCTTGAGGAGGAGGAGGATTTTGTCTTTTTAGGTATTCCTGATTCCATGCAGTTTTTCTCACTGTTCTATGTTACCAGATAGTTATTCTTCTGTCCCCCAAGAAATCCAACAGATTATACAGATTACCTCAGACTCATAAGTACTTGATTTCCAACCCTAAAGCAGATTTACCAGTGATTCCTCTGTCTAAAACTGCTGCTGCTAACTGCTGCTCCTTCTGACAAAGATGTGGGAGCTTATGACAAATTGGGGAAGAAAGTGTACTCTTCTGCTACTTTAACTTTCAGATTTTAAACTGTCAATCTCATGTTAACGTTTTTACTTTTATCTTATAAAACATGCAGAAGTTAATGGTTTACCTTCCTTGTTCAGAGATAACAATTCTCTGAATGCCCGTTTAGTATCTGCCTCTAATATTACTAACATGTCTTAAAGTGTGCTTATGGTGTCACTGGTTCTTTCTCCAGCGCTGCTGCCTCCGGGCCAGTAATGAGAAGATTAGCTGGGCTTCGTACACAGAACTATCCTGAAGATGTTAAAGCTCAAATTTTAAATGGTCCCTTAGATAAGGAAGTTCTGATTGGGCATTCTGCAGCCGAGGTGCTCAAGAAGCGTGATGAAATGGGAACATTGATTCAAGGACCACCTCATTTTTTTCAACTCTCCTTTTTAAAGGCAAATAAAAAATTCCCTTTCTGCTCAGTTCCCTTTTTCAATAAGTGAGTCAAACAGCAAGGAGTCATCAAATAGTCTTTTACAACGCAATGGGAATTAGGCTCCTAAAAGAAAGAAAGGGCCTCTAAAGTTCAAGGACATTCCTCACAGTCACCATAACTATTTGCCTGTTCAGGCTCTCCTCACCCACCCTAGCAACCTTATCATCTTCCTGAGGCTTCATCTTCACTTCTGGTACTAGATTGTTACATATAAATGTATTCTAAATGTAATTCAGCATGGGTACACTTGGCAAAGGGAATAGTGACCTCCTTTTCAGGGGATTCCTCTTTGCCCAGTAAACCATTTCTCCTTGCTACCTATGATTCTGCACCAAATGTTCCTATACAAAGTAATAAAACCACTGTCTCCCTGTCAGATGGGCAAAAGCTTTTATTCAAGGATTTTTTCTGGTAGCAATGAGGAAACAATCCTGATTGCCTCTGCTGAAATCTTATTTCTAAATCTTGTGGTTAAGATTCCAAAGTTCAAAATGCTATCTCTTCAGTCCCTTTTAAGTCTGCTCCCTTCATTAACTTTCTTGGTAAAGCTAGACTTAAGGGATACTCACTATCACATTCATATTAACAATAAATTCAGTTTTTTTAAGATGTTCTATGACTGACTTAAATTATCAGTTCTCTGTCTTACTCTTTCGACTTTCCACTACAGTGCATACCTGTCAACTGTACAAATTTTCACAGAATGTCCAAATTTTGCCTCATATTTTTGGGCTATTCCTCATAAAATCTGTGGTTTTCTGGCAAATAACTGAGATGATCTGAGGACTGAATTTCATAAATAATGACATACATTTGAGTTTCACACTTCAAATCCTTCAGAAAATGTATGTCAACACAAATCCTGTTACTGAAGCAACTAAGTTTATGAGAGCAACATTTAAAATCTGACCCTATTTTTGGGCCTTTGTCTCCCCATTTTATCAGGCTTTGTCCAGAGGTTGAGAGATATGCACTGCGCCACGTGTATTCACAAAGTGTCTGGATCCAGTAATTGCTTATTGCAGGCCACAATCTTCCCATCCTTCCATGTTTAGATAATTGCTTTATCTTTTCATTCTCTTTTCCAGCTGTCAAGAGTCTTTAACAACTACTTAGAATCTTCTTCTCTCTCTCTCTCTCTCTCTGACTTTTAAATCATCTTACAGAAATCTTCTCTCATCCTTTCTCGCAGAATTGCATTCATGTGATATCTGTTAGATTCTGCCCTGGTAAGTGCCTTTCTTTTTTTCGACAAAGTAAAGATGTTACAATAGTTCTTCTTCAGTTTCTCCAAAGCCAGGCATGTCTAATGGAATTTCTCAGGATTTGGGGGTACATGGCATCAATGAGTCTCTTGCTTCCACTGGTCAGACTCCACATGAGAAAAATTCAGTGGCACCTCAGGTCAGCCTGGACTCAGCATCTTCATCCCTTTATCTTTTCCTGTCCTTGTTTTGGGGGCTGTAAAGAGGGAGAGGTTCTCTTATGGGTAGACCATATTTCTGACAATCCAGGTCTTCCTTTCTCCCTTCTAACTCCTCTGCAATCTGTCACTCAAATGCATCAGACCTGGTGGGGGGAGCAGTTTCCAAATGGTTGAAAGTCCAAGCTCTGTGGAACCCTCTTGACAGACAGAAATACATAAATATTAGAGAGATGATGACAGTGATAAATGCCTTTAAATATTTAAATCATCTCTGATCATATGTCCTCTGCTATTTTACACAGACAATGCTACAGTGAAATGGTACTTTAACAAATAGGGGGCAACAGATCTTACCCTCTTTGCAGATTTATATAACAAATAGAACAGACTATATCCAAGCTAAAAAACCCACAGCCACAAGTTCATCAAACCAGCAAATAAATTGAGTTCAATCCCCCAGACTTTTTACTTATAATACTTTGTTTAATCCCACTTCTCTTTAAATAACCTTGGGTTTTAACACTATAATTTACATTTGGGGGCTTGGCGATCATGTGAATGAATCAGAATCGCTGACTGGGCTGGTTATATAGTCATAAATATAAAAGTGGTTATGCATTTAATTATAATCATCTGATGAAATTTTCACTACGGAGACAAAAGCTTTTATCTTTTAAGTCGAGTCTATTAAAAGTTGGTTATTTTATCATTTGGACTCAACAGATTTATTGGTTTGGTAAACTTGTGGCCTTGGCTTTTTTAGCTCAGAGATACTCTTTGCAGACTTGCTATGATAACTTGTGAGGTAGTAACTCAAATCAGTTTGACTCTGCAGGCTTCATACATTTCATCAGAGCAAAACTGGATTGTAGACAGGCTAGGCAGAACCTCACAAATGAAAACATCAACTTGGGGTCTTCCAAGAATTTATCTAACTGTGGGGAGCATCTCAGGTAGATCTGTTTGCTTCCTCTTGCAACAGAAAAGTAAAGAGGTTCTGCTCCAGGATTCCTTGCAAACAGGCCTGAAAGATAGATGCCTTCTCATTCACATAGAAGGAAATGTTCCCATATGCTTTTCCACCCTTTCCAAAAATATATAGGGTCCTTCTAAAGATCCGGGATGACTCCCCAAAAATTGGGATGGTGACTTCCTTTCTTTTCACTCTGGTCAGGGATAACTACCATAGGCTTCCCCACAGACTGGATTTGTTTACGAAAGCAAGGGTTGTTTGATACACACCAGCCTAAAAACTCTTCAACTAACTGCCTGAATGATAGAATTTTGATACCTTTTAGTCGCATTTGTGTAAGTATGTGCGGAAGGTATTGAAGGAAGCCAAAAAAAAACTCTATTTGAGAATATTTGTGCAATTAAAAAGATTTTGTAGTCAGTGCCATTCCAAGGATCAGAACTTTCTTCAGGCCCTGCTACCTCTCCTGTGGAATTTCTTACCCTATCAATGTTCATTTCTTAGACATGACTGCTTGTCTGCCCTTTGGTCTCTCCCTTCTAACTATTCTCAAGTTAAACATGTTTGAAAGGGGTGTTGCATATCCATCCTCCTAGAATACAGATGATCCTCATCACTATCTTAACGTTGTGCTTGAACATCTTATTCTTTTTCCCATTTGAATCAGCTCATCTTTCATTTGTGGTGTGTGACTGACATTTAATTGATTACGACTGTAAAATAATATGGATATGTAATGATCCAATATAAGCTTTATTTATTTAATTTATTTATTTAGGTTTGACCCAAAGAGACTTATTTCAGGCTCAGACCATGACAAGAAAACATAATCAAAAAACAAAGCTTACAACAAAAAGCTAAAAAGGATAGCAAATGTAATGCCAGATATTAACAGCAACAAAATATAATGACCAACAACAATGTCAGATATGTGAAGTTCTTGAGTGAAATAGGTTAGGGAATGATGTGGAAGAACAAGCAGGTAGTGGATGAAACAGATAAAAGGAAGGATAGGTAAGGATTACTGAGTGAAAGGCAAGGGACAAGGGAAAGAGACAATAGAAATTAAGGAAAACGTTTGTCATAATATAACCTAGTACATCTGTAATTATTTATTTACTTATGTTTTGGTAATGAGGACAGTGGACTGACCCTAAGAAACACATTTCAGCCTCAGCCCAAGAGAACAGCAGTATAGAAAAGAAAAGGTACGTATAACATAAGCTGTAAATAAGTGACCTAACATAATCGCTAAACAGTGCTAAAAGTACATTTGTAGCAGTATATTGCTGGCAAATGAAGACATACAAGGACAAAAAAATCAAAGTAACCTACCTAGTCCCTGCTGTTCTTTATCAAGCTCATCTTTCTCCTTTCAGATTTATTTTTGTCTAGATTAAGCAGACTCCATGGAGTGTACCTAAGATAAATTATGCCACGAGGTTGAAGGGTGTATGTAGGTCATGAAGAGCTAAGTACATTTAGGTAATGGGGATGGGAAAAACAACAGTACCAAGCTATTTTAACTTTGAGGGGTAAATATGTGCCCCTATAACCTTAAACTGGTAAAACATGCATCAAATAATTGTAGCATATGAAGTCATATAATATTCTGTCTGGCAAACACATCCGTCTTTTCCTTCTTGCTCATCTTTTTAATACTGTTGACATTATTGGCTGGTTGAAGGGTGGGTGTGTGGGTGGTTTTATGGTCTGAAAACATCTACAGGTTCTACAATGTACCTGTGGCGGTAGGACCGGATATTTAAGATGTCTTGGCATCCCTCAATACACTGCGGTGATAAGTGTCCTTAAATCTCACGGACTGCAGGAAAAGGTGACTAAAGGAGTGGCACAGTGGCTCGCCTAACTTACAAACTAATTATCGAGCTGATGTGAAAAGTATTTTATCAGCTTATTTTATTTCTGTATGAAAGTCCTGCAGGAATATGACAGCCTTTCACTGCAGTCATGTTAAGGTCTGCTATTTCACTTTTTAGTTTAGACCAGCTGTTTAACATTTTAATATTTTCTTCATCTTTGCTTTCACTGTCTTTAAATTTTCTAGATTCTGTGGTATTATCAATGGTTTTCTCTCCACTTATTACAATCTTCTCTTTCAGAAGCTGTTTGGGGGCATTCTATAAATGACACAGGGCCAGATTTATGAAGGCTTGCACAGAGTGTAAGAACAGTGTAAGACGGCAGACAGGCAATATGTCTGCCGAGCGATTCAGCAATAGCCTGCAGGGGCGTGCATGAGAGCTTCTAAAGCTACTCTTGCAAGGACAGTGTTATGGTATGCAAATTATCTCATTTGCTGCTGAAAGCTATGCAAATGAGGTAAATTTGTGAACCAGGAACCACTAATCTGTCCGTGTAAGAGTAGTGTTATATGCAGAAATGTACTCCGTTGGTAATGGAGTACCGTCCTGCAAATAGCTAAACGGAGCTATGACAACTCCAAATAAAGGATGCATCTAGTTGAGTAAGCATGCTGATGGCCAAATATAAGGCCATTGGTATTTGCAAATGTTGTAAATCCGTAAATTCCAAAGTTATTTTTTTTTCCCCGATCGCCGATGATTAAGCATAGCGCAGTGTCGCGCAAACATGCTGCACTTTAAATAAAAAGAAAAAAAGGAATAGCCACAAATGTGCATTTACACTAAAAAGCTTGTTCTCCCATGCAGGTGAATGGCAGGCTGCAAACAACATGGCCACTGAGTAGTGGTTGCTAAGGGGGGGAAGCTCAGTTTGAGAGAGGTAACCAAGCATTAGTAGGCAATCCTATGCAAATGAGGATAAGGATAGTGAATCCCAATTTTCCCTGGCATGTGAGCCATGTCCCTAGA